>NC_133388.1:109083642-109386672 GCF_047511655.1 Castor canadensis
ACATTCCCTTAGCTAGCACCTCTTCTCCTTCTTCGATGCCCATGATTCTCAAGTTTGGTCTTTTGATGGAGTCAGTGAGATCTTGCATTTTCTTTTCACAGGTCTTGAGTTGTTTAATTAATAGTTCTTCGGTTTTTCCTTTAATTACCATTTCATCTTCAAGTTCTGAGACTCTGTCTTCTGTTTGTTCTATTCTGCTGGTTGGCCTTCCGTTTTGTTTTGCAGTTCTGTTTCGTTCTTTTTTCTGAGGTTTCCCATATCCTGGCAGTTTTCCTCTTTAATGTTGTCTATTTTTGTCCTGAGTTCATTTATTTGTTTATTCATTGTGTTCTCTCTTTCACTTTGGTGTTTATACAGTGCTTCATGGTTTCCTTTATTTCTTCTTTTACTTTTTCAAATTCTCTATTTTTGTTGTCTTGGAATTTCTTGAGTGTCTCCTGTACATTTTGATTGACCCTATCCAGTATCATCTCTATAAAATTCTCATTGAGTACTTGTAGTATGTCTTCTTTTAAATTATTCTTGTGGGCTTCATTGGGTCCTTTGGCATAGTTTATCTTCATTTTGTTGGAGTGTGGATCTGAGTTTCTGTTCTATTCATTCCCCTCTGGTTCCTGTACTAATTTTTTGCTGTGGGGAAACTGGTTTCCCTGTTTTTTCTTTCTTCCCGTCATTGTCGTTGGTGTTGTTACTGTACCTGTACTGTGTGCAATTAAGTATTTTCTAGCTTGTAATAATAACAATGGTAAAATTTAGAATGGAAGGGTGAGCTAAGATGGAAAGCAAGAAGTTAAAGAAAAGGGGAAAACAAATATGCAGACAATAGGGAGAAAGCAGAACAAGGTATCAGACAAGAGAGTTTCAAAGGTATAAACAGGGAGTGTTAGTGTACTAACTGAACAGACATTAGAGAGACAGAGAGAGGATTGAAAATCAAAGATAAAAAAAATAAAAAATAAGTAAATGAAAGAAATATCTATATATAAAAATGAATTAAAATAAAATGGAAAATAGAAAATTAAAAAAAAAAACAAAAAACCAAAAAAACCAAAAAACTTCCAAGTTTATATGCAATGCAGGTTCAGTCTTAATAATTTGGGTGTCCATCTCAATCTCCAGTCCTGGAGTTGGTGCCTCAGATGTTGTTCTGTAGTTGTCTCATCAAAGGGGATGCATAAAGTAGAACAAAACTGCACACTCACACACACACACACACACACATACACACACACACAAAGCCCCATCAAGTGTCCCAAGTTCAAATGCAATACAGTTTCAGTAAGTTTTTTGGCTTGCATGTGTAATTCGGTTGTTCTCACATCAAAGGTAGGGAGAAAAAGAAAAAAAAAGACTCTGGAGACTGTTCTGAGAGTGGTATCTGCAACTGTGGCTTGCCTGCCTGCTGCTCTCAGCCCGCTGTAGCTGGCGGCATTATTTATGCAGGTCTCTGGGGTGAACTTAGCACTCACCTGGTCCCAGAGGCTTTGTTTGTTCAGAGTTCTCCTGTGCGGGAGCCTCTGCTACAAGCTTTCCCCTTTCCAAGCACTGGGAAAGGTGACACTGCCCCTGCATTGTCAGGCCTGCGTGTTTATTTACAGTTCATGTGGGAGGTGTGTCTTCCCCCCTCTCCTGTGCAGTTTTCCTCCCACTGCCACTTTCACAAGCTTTCCTGCTCCTGATTACTGGGCGGTACTGCTGCTCCTGCCGGCCGCCATGTTTGTTTACAGTTCACCTGGGAAGTGGGTCTTCCCCCCTCTTCTGTGGAGTTTTCCTCCCTCCGCCACTCTCACCGGCTTTCCCGCTCCTGGTTGCTGGGCACGTGCCCCGCTCCTGCCAGAGCCTTTCCAGCCTGCCTGACTTGTTTATTTACAGTCCCAGGAAGGATTCCCTTCCCCAAATCTTCAGTGCTCAGGGCACCCCACCCTCTTTCCAGTGTGTCTTAATTGTTCTTATTGCTTATTACTCAGTTTCTCTTTTTTTTTCCCCTGGGTGGAGGTCAGTCTGTCCAGGGGGCTATGCTGCTCTGGCTCAGGCTTGTCTGTGGGAGAACCGCAGTACCAGGAAGCTCACCTGGTCTGTGTCTTCCCAGTGGGTGCCAGACACTGGTGGCCCAGGGGCCCTCCTCGTTTCTCCATTTAACGTGAAGTGGAGATTCTCTGCACCGGCTGGAGGTGTGGAGGGGTCAAAGTTATGCCTTTTCTCAGTGAGTATGCCTGCAAAGTGTGTCTCCAGCATCTCTCCAAGATTTCACTATAGGAGTCTCGCTTTCTGCTTCCTACCTCTAGCCACCATCTTGGAATCATCACATTCACTTATTTTGCAAGTTTTCAGTATTGATACAGGTAATTTGACTTTCATCTTTTTAGTTTAAAATCAACTTAGCTAACTAATCTTATTAAAGAATTAACATTTTATTTTATTGATTTTTCTCTATATTTTGTCCTTTTCCTTTTCATTAATTTCAACTTTTAATTTGTGCCATGGTGTTTCCTCTACTTACTTTGGATTAGTTTGCTCTTTCTTATGTTATGTAATAGCAGAATAGATCATTACATTGATTTAAGATTTTTCTTTTTTATTGTAAGTGTTTAAAATCTAAAGTTTTGTCTAAGCACTATTTAGCTATACCCACAACTATTGATATGTTTTTTGTATTTTCATTGCATTTCATTCAAAATATTTCCAGTCTTCCCTTCTGTTCCATCTGTGACCCACATATGTGTACAAGACAGGTGTTTATTTGCTAATGCATTGACTTTTAACATGTGAGAAGTACAGATATTACAGTTATTCATTTATAATTTAACAAAATTCTCTACAAAATACATTCTGTAAAATTGTACTTAAATATTGAGACTGTTTATACTTTTATTGTATTGGTTGATTTATGTGTGAGATGGAATCTTGCTGTATTTCTGACTCATGTGATCCTCCAATCTCATCCTCCTCAGTGATAGAATTTCAGCTGTTCTATGACCCAACATGTAATCAATGTTAATGACCCATCCATTGTTGTGAAAAACAATCTGAATTCTATTGTGATTGAATGCTGTATTAATGCCAATGAGTTCAACTTTGTTAAAATATTGCTCCTGTTATCTATATTTATTTTTTTGTCTACTTGTTTAATCAGTTACTGAAAGAAGAGTTTTAAAATCCCAAACTAAATTTTTGGATATATTTCTTTTTTCTTTCAGTGCTGAGTGTTTGCCTAATTTGTTATGTTTTTACTGATAGGAAAGTTAAGTATCATTTGTGTATAACAGCTACATTTTCTAAATCAGCTTTTCCTCTCATCATTATCAGCCTGTCACCTTCAAGATATTCACTGTTTTGAACTTCACTTTCATGGGTATGAATATAGCCACTTGAGCTGTCTTATTATTTCCCTGTATGCCTTTTATGTCCTTCTAGTTTTTATATATCTGAATCATTATGTTGAAAGAATCTTACATTTGACAGGTCTTGACATACTCAGATCTTGAACTTTAAAAAATAAGAATGCTAATGTCTGCATTTGAGTTGGAGATTTTAGACTATTTGCCTGTTGTAATTACTAATAGAGTAGTGTTTAAGCTTACCATTTATGATTTGTTTTCTGTTTGTACCATTTAGCTTTTATTTCTTCTTGTTTTATATTATACTGCTATTTTTTATGAGTTTAATATCTCCATTATGCATTAGATCTGTACTTTAAATTACACAATTGACCTTTCTGGTTTACTGCTGGTTGTTGTAGAATTGTGATATGAATCTGAATCATCACAAGGATTGTGACAGCATGTTGTGTCACTTCACATAAAGGTACCTTAATACACATCAGTGTATTTTCATCTTTCCTCCCTTCCTTTGCAGTGTCTCTTTCATGTATATTTTACTTCAGTATATTTATTAACATCAAAATACAGTTAATAAGTTTTGATTCAATTATTTATCTTATAGAGAAATTTTTTTAAGTGATTATATAAAGTGAAATTATATTTACATATATATTTCTATTTCCAGCACACTTATTTATTTCATAAATAAAAGCAGTCATTTGGCATTACTTTCTTCAGGTTGATTAAGAGCTCTTTTTACAACTTCTGTGTGCTGATGAAGATTTTCTTAACATTTTAAATTTGAAAATGTCTTTATTTAGCCTTCATTCCTTTTCAATAGAATGTACAATTTTCAACTAACAATATGAATAATTAGTAAATTTTTCTTCATATTGGAAATTGAGGCTGTGTACCTAATAACAGAGGAGAGGTTGTCCATAGATTTTAGGTTATAATGAGCTGTATTAAATTTGAAAATGTCTTTTTTTGCTTTTATTCCTTTTCCATAGAATGTACAATTTTCAACTAACAATATAAATAAGTAGTAAATTTTTCTTCAAACTGGAAATCATACTGTGTGCCTCACAATGGAGCAGGGGTTGTCCACAGATTTTTAGGTTCTATTGAATTATGGTAGAAACATTCAAGTATAGACAATTTTAATATGATGCTATACAGAGAAAGGAAAAATATCAGCCTTTTGGTGGGAATTCAGTCCCAGAGGTGTAAAGTTTGAAAACAGTTTAAACACTGTTTGGATCTTTTGGCCATTACAAGCCATAGTTTATACAAATGCATGAACAAACACACACACACACATCCCTCTACTTACGGAAAGTGAGTAGAGAGGCAATCAATTGTTTGGTATTTGTTTCTAATTGATTTGTCCTAAATATGTTTTAATTTCACAGGTAGAACAAATAAACTTTTAAAAAGTATAACTAACATTTAAGGAAATTTGGGATCCAAAGGTGATGGGAAAGGAGCCTTTTTTCCTTGTTAGACTGGAAATGAAAATATTGTCTCACAAGCCAGTGAAATATATGTTCACAAGTTCATGACTATTTTTTCACAAAGGCTGTTGTTTTCAATTACTCCCAGCATTCTGACCAAAAATACAGAACGTGCCTGCCCTCAGAGAACCCAGCTTCATTGCCAATATTTTTACCATTCCTAGCTGAGGCACAAAGGGCTTCAAATGTCAGGTCTCTTGAACACATGTTTTACCTCATTTTCTTCCTTGAGAAAATCAACTTCCATTGTTGTCCTCCTATGTTATGTGTTGTGCAGAAAGTCAGGTTTCTCCTATCAAATGTGCAGGTAGACATTTCTACCTTGAAGACGTACATCCATTCCTGCTGAATTTCAAACATTCCAACAATCATGCAGTAAAAATAAGAAGCTTTTTGAGCCAGTGATCCCAGCTACTTGGGAGACCAAAATCAGGAGGACTTTGATTTCAAGAAGGCTTATGCAAAAAGTTATCAAGACCCCATCTCAACCAAAAAGCCAGACTTGCTAATGAAGACCCGTCATCTCAGCTAAATGGGAGGCACAGGTAGGAGGATCACAGTCTGAGGCTAACCTGGGAAAAAGCCTCATGACCCTATCTAAAATAATGCCATAGACCAAAAATGTGCTGGGAGTGTGGCTGAAATAGTAGATGGCCTGCCTAGCAAGCATAAGACCTGAGTTCCAACCCAGTACTACCAAAAAATTAAAATTAAAAATGAATAAGAAGGTTTTTGATAAGCATAGAGAAAACAATAAAATAATCTAAAAAGCCAACATAAAAAAATGGCAGTCTCAATAAAAGCAATAACTCTGTTGTACAGTAATGACAGCTACACCTAGCTCACAGTCTTCTATCTTTGTAGTTCCATTTTGGGCTCATCTATTTTTCTGAGATATAGTTCTTTGAATAAGTTCTCTATTAACTAAAACCCTTTATCAACCTGAAAATTATAATCCCTGAAAACCTCTGCATCCATCATTTATATTAACTCATGACACAAATCTTTGCAGCCCCTTTTTTTTGTATCTGTTCCCTCTCTGTAGAGCTTAGCTGTGAAAGATGAGAACATATACAAAAACACCTATCAGACACTTCTGACACCAAAGGGAGGCACTTCACAGGCTTTCCAGGTCTATTTAAAACACCTGTATGTATTGCTAATCCATTTTTAATTGTGTGACAGTTTCCTCCTTTCCATTTCAAAACTCTTACATGTTCTGAAAAACTGTACAAACCCTCACTGCTTCACTTTATACTGATGTCACTTCTGCATTTATCTGACCCTAAGGATCTGATTCCAACTGTAGGTGTGTTAACTTCAGTTTACCAAGTGCCAAGCAAATTGAATGTAAAGGAAGATGTAAGAACTAAAGACCATAAAATATATCTAACTTTCTTGTCCTTTAAGGGAAAAATTCCAGCTAAGCCAGCTGTGTTAGGCTTCCAAGTACCTGAAGAGATGATCTTCAGACAGCAAGTTGATAAGAAGTATCCTTGGCTTGCTACATGGGATTGCAAAGGATCCTCTTTTTACTAACCGATCTCTGGTTTTAGGTTCATCTTGCTCACTTTCCCTCACACCATCAGCAACTCACCCTCCTTACATCTGCTCCATACATGTGGCTCAACCTCTCCCCTTCCTCTTTCTAAGAATGTCCTTACTTACTTCATTCCTTTCCATTAAAACTTAAGTGAGAAAAAGACAATGTACAGGGCTTTGGGGGAATGACTAAATTCACTCTAAAGTTCTTGCAAATATCATGAGCTTTTACAATTTCTCTAAGTTCCTTAAAGCAGTGTCTATCTCAGCAAGTTCCCAATTAAAAAAATAAAAACTTCAAGTATAGATATTTCTGACATTTTTCTACAATTTACAGACGCATTCTTTTGTTATAATACCATGGTAACTTATCAATAAAACTTTATTTTTTCATTTTTAACTTTTACTTTGCACATATATTTTGCAAATTTTGCAGATTGTTTTCTTAATCAATGAGAGTGTTTTTATGCTGCCCACAGAAAACGTAGCACTGGCTGTTTAGTAATGGAATTGATACAAATACATATGTGCAACCCTGAGAAAATATGGCCATTTATTAACGGATATATGCTAAGATTTTTTTTCCAAGTCTGTGCTTAAGTTTTAAAAATGCAATACTCAACACCTGTAATAGAGAACAATTTCTTGGTTTTTCCCCTGATTCATTTCTGAAATTGAATCAGGGCTGATAAATTTGCTAAATGTGTTTTTTATCTAGTAAATACATGTTTCTAAAGCAGAATATTTGTAATAGTCTATGAAAATATGATTATTCTAGATGGTCCTCTTTTTTTTCCTGTTAGAAGAACTTCTTAGCTGCAAACAAAATTTCTTTAGTATTCTGGTTTTTCCTTGCTATTTCTTTGTTTCCATTGTGTTTTCTTGACCTCCTTGATAGCTTAAAAAAAGCTCTACTTTCAAAAGCAATAGAAAATGGAGTTATTTTCAACTTCAACCTCTTAGCATTTTATGTTTATTGAAAGTGAGACTTATTGCCTGGGAACATAAAACAATCCATCTCTATAGCCTTTCTCTCCTCTTTCCAATAAACAAATTCTCTTAACCCAATACTTTTCAATCTATAAATCAATATAATATGAGGATGTCATTTAGTGTCACTACAGAAGTGAAGAGAAGTAGAATGTATGGAATGGATTATGAAGTGATCTATGATGATAAGTTGTCCTATTCTGAGGTAAGCCACCACCCTTATGTCAATAATGATGTCTTAGATTGGAGGGGCTCTGATTTAAGTGGCAAGATTTAAATTATAGGTGAAATGACAAGTTCTAAACTATTTTTAGTAACTATGGAATTGTCAGGGCTGGTAGAATGTCTCAAGTGGCCTATCAAGTAAAGATGAAATTGTTAACTCATTTTTTATTAGGAAAATGGAATTGTGCTTTCAAACATACAAATCACTACCATTTGGCCACAAAATTTAATTTTCCCCTGAAAGGTGATTTATTTATTCTGATAGGTTCCAATTTCCTTCCTATGACCAAGGACTGCATTTGAAAGACGTCATGGATGTAACTTATGAGAAGCAGGCAAGGCATGAAGAGATATAGAACTGCTTCAGAAATTGAAATATTTTCTACACTATTTAATTTTTGATCATGTGTAAGAATTAATTTGATTAAAATTAATTTTATACAATATTTCATATTATTAGTACATGGTAGAACTATTGTTTCTATTAAGTTGAAAAAATAGATTAAGAAAATGTAACTAAATATTTTGAAAAAAAATGTAGACAAATTCTTACCTCATGTCATCCATATAAAGTTCAGCCAGAATAAACATTTACATATAAAAATTAAACAATAACATACAAATGAATATACTTAAGGAAGGTGATATTTTTCCATATGCTACCTAAGGAAAAGATTTAAAGAAAAAAAATCAAAAGAATTTATGACAGAATTATTTCAAAGTCTATATTACATTACAAATAAAATATGAGCAAAATTAAAACTAAATGAAAAAGTTCAACCATACTTTAATAATGTAAGTTAATGGGGATTGTAGCCTTTTGAGGAATGAGTTATTTTGATTTTGGGTTTTTTTTCATGGGACTGGGGTTCAAACTCAAGCTTCACCCTTGTAAAAGAAGTGCTCTACCTCTTGATCCATATTTCATTTTATTTTGCTCTGGCTATTTTGGAGATGGGGTCTCAAAAACTATTTGTCTGGGTTGACCTCAAACCATGATGCTCCCAATCTAAGACTCCCAAAAAGCTAGGATTACAAGTGTGAGTCACTGGTGTCTGATAGGAATGAGCTTTTTGAAAAAACTTTTAAGAAATATTGAAGGCCCTTGTGGATAATTAGACATTTTTTTTCCTAATTTATAGTGAAGTAAATTTGACTGTTGTTATGTATATTAAGGAAGTTAATTTCTCTTGAAAATAATCCAAACAGATAACTATATAACATTTTTGTTTTGCTTATGGAAGTACAATTTATGCCTACTTTTAATTCACATTTGAGGAAGTTTGCATTCCTTTGTAAAATAGTATTAGCAATAATAGTAACATTAGCACCAGTGTACCTAGTTCTCTGATTAACACAAATGGGTAACTTTGATTCTCAGTGGTACCTACCATTCACATCTTCCTCCACTTACCCGACATAATTTTGATCCATTTGTGTTTTCTTTTCTGTGAAATGTCTGCTTATGTGTCTGCACATTTTTCTAATGGTCATTAGGATAATTTACTAATGTCTCAGAATGTAAAGCATACTAGTCTTTTGCCAGCTATATGATTTCCAAATATATCTTTCAGTTTGGGGATTATCTTTTCACTTTCATCACTATTTGTAAGATTAAAAATTATTAATCTTAATGCAGTATGATATATCTCATGTTTCCTTTACTGCTGCAAAGATTGTGTAACATTGATAATCTATCACCTAATATCAAGATTTAACCTGAAGATATAATTCTTCTATATTGTATTCTAAACATTACCCTCTGATCTCTGTAACTCCTTTGTCATAGTTAAGATTCTTCATATTTGTAGACTTGATTCTGGGACAACAACTGAGTTATGATAACAACTTTTTCCTGTGTCAATGCAGAATTTCTATTGGTACTGTGTTTTATGGGAAATCTTACTACTTTATTTTTTTTGTGCTACTGGAGTTTGAACTCAGTGTTTCACCATTCTAGGCAGGCACTTTACATCTTGAGCCACTCTACATCTTGAGCCACTCTGCCAGCCAAATATTGCTATCTGAGAGCTGATTCTTTTTTCCCAAGCAACACTCCTTGATGTTACAAAAGTTTCTTGATTTTTACCTTTTTTTTTTCATTTTTCTTTTATTATTCATATGTGCATACAAGGCTTGGTTCATTTCTCCCCCCTGTCCCCACCACCTCCCTTACCACCAACTCTGCCCCCTCTCTCTCCCCCCCCTCAATACCCAGCAGAAACTATTTTGCCCTTATTTCTAATTTTGTTGTAGAGAGAGTATAAGCAATAATAGGAAGGAACAAGGGTTTTTGCTGGTTGAGATAAGGATAGCTATACAGGGCATTGATTCACATTGATTTCCTGTGCGTGGGTGTTACCTTCGAGGTTAATTCTTTTTGATCTAACCTTTTCACTAGTACCTCTTCCCCTTTTCCTATTGGCCTCAGTTGCTTTAAGGTATCTGCTTTAGTTTCTCTGCGTTAAGGGCAACAAATGCTAGCTATTTTTTGGTGTCTTACCTATCCTCACCCCTCCCTTGTGTGCTCTCGCTTTTATCATGTGTTCATTGTCCAATCCCCTTGTTGTGTTTGCCCTTGATCTAATGTCCACATATGAGGGAGAACATACGATTTTTGGTTTTTTGAGACCTCACTCAGAATGATGTTCTCCAATTCCATCCATTTACCAGCGAATGATAACATTTTGTTCTTCTTCATGGCTGCATAAAATTCCATTGTGTATAGATACCACATTTTCTTAATCCATTCGTCAGTGCTGGGGCATCTTGGCTGTTTCCATGACTTGGCTGTTGTGAATAGTGCCGCAATAAACATGGATGTGCAGGTGCCTCTGGATTTTTAATCACTATGAGCATCCCAAGATCATGAATGTCTTTTGTTTAAATAATTATGGGGTTCTATCACTATCCTTGCTTCTTTCTCGTTTTGAGTACTTCATCTTTCTCTTTAATTACACAAGTAACCTCAATATTATTTTTAAAGTATCTTACATTTATCCATATTTGCTTTATTCTTCAGTGACTTACAAATAAACTTTGGATTGAAGTTAGTTAAATAAACACTCACTGCATTTCTATTGCACTTTCTTAAAAGACAAGTGATGAGAAGTTTGGTTTTTGCTTTTTCATTTTTTGTTTTTTAGCATGTTTCTCTTGAGACAGGGTCTTTCTTTGAAGCCCAGTCTGGACTCTAACTCACTATCCTCTCATCTTAGCCTTCTGAGAGCTAGGACTACAGGCATGTATGACCACACCTGTCTCAATAAATGATCTTATCTTGTGTTGCTCACAGGATCTAGTTCAGTGTCTTAAATTTGGTGACTGGTATTCATTTGATGAACTTGTTAATGAAGGGCATATCATCTAGAACGTCAATAATTTTTGAACTGTTTACATTAACTTATGCCATTATAATATACTTTCTCTACCTCCTTATCTGACTGAGCTAACACCACCATTCTTTAGCTTAGCATTGAAATTTATAGCCAGAAGACTGTAGTATTCATGTTTAAAGTCCACAAAATTGTCCCAACATGAACCTGTGTCAGAATCAGGTCCAGTTGGGTTTCATAATCATTTACTTTGTCACAAATCTGTAGCCATAGTACATCTTACACCACATTTTTGTATGATTATAATGACTTAACAGTCACACCAGACAATTGGGACCAATGCTTCTGCTAAGAATGACTAAAAGTAAATGGAAATAATAAATATATTTTAAAACTCCATGAAATGGAACACATCAGACAGCTACAAGAAAATTAATTGTCATGAAGTAAAGATCCAAGAGAAGAAAGCAATGAGAAATGGCACTGGTGTCCTTTCCCCAGCACGTTGTCGGTTCCTGGGAAGTGCTGGAGAGGCTGAGTACAAAGCAGAGCTTCCCAGAGGCTGGGGTCTGATGGAGCAGCTGGGCTGGAAAACTCACCTTTGGAGTCTTCACACCAAAACCTCTTCAAGTCCCTCAAGTGCTACTTGCAATACCAAATACATAATTTGTAACATGTCTCTATTTGAAGTCTCTAAAGGTTTTTCATGACATGTGAAATAAAATCTGACCCTGCATATTCATCTCTCTTTCCCGAGTTCCAGGTGGAAACTTTGAATGTGTGGAGACATTGTCACTGGGCTGCCTGCATTTTCCTCCTCAAATTTCAGTTCACTTCTCTACTTCTTTGTAGAAATATTCTAGACCTCTCAAATTACCCATTAGTATACTTCCTGAGTCTTCTATATCATTTTCTACTGTATTATCATTTGTTCTCTCTTCAAAGCACAGATCACTCTCTAAACTCATTCTAGTCTGGGTCTGTGTCTCCAATACAGAAGCTTCTCTTGAGAGCAGGACTCCTGACTGTCTTAAACACTGCTGCATATGCTGTGTGACACAGACACTGTCACACCACAAATACTGAATAAATAAACATCCAGTGTGAAGCCATCCTGGACTTGCTGCACAAGTTAAATCATCCAGGCTCTGATCAGCACCAATAAGAAGAAAATTGAATGGCTTTATATTCATACCTGGGTTACTACTGTTTCCTCTTCTTTTGTCTGAGTTGACTGCTTAGTTTTAAATTTTCAACAAAGTATACAAGAAGGGGGAAAAATGTTTCCTTCTACCCATCTTATGTGCATTGGATGGTGTCCTCAAATATGTGTGACAACAAAACCAATTAACAAGTAAAAAAGAAACAGAAATGTATTAATATGTGCATTTATGATCTGCCTTTAGGCAAATAGGGAAAGGGCAGAGAGAAAGTTGCTCTGCGTCTTTTCCTGTACTCTTTTCTTTTGTGTTGTGGAACCCAGAGAGTTGTGAATGCTAGGCACGTAGTCTATCACTAAGTTTTTTTCAGTTGCATCCAACTCAATATTGCCCATTACAAAATGACAAATTTTCAGTGGGTCACATTCTTCTGGCCTTCAAAATTTGGCAAGTTGACTAGGAATACATTCTTCTGAGGCCATATAAAAACTAGTCAGAGAAACCACACCTGTCAAAATAAGGAAGAGATAAGTGCCTTTATTCATACAAGCTCTGGTGTCCCCTACACTTTAGTGTGTCAAGCAGCAAAGCTTAGAGGATGAGTGACCCATGGTATCCACTTCATCAGTGACAGTGGTTACATCATTTCTTCTACCCATCTCCATTCTCACTGTGTGACAAACTTCTGTCCACCCCCTCACAAGATTCAAGATTCTTCCATCTTTCCTTTCACTTTTGTATTACTGCTTTATGGGTTTTACCTCCTGGAAATGGCCTGAGGAATTTCATGTGCCATCCCTTGTGGTACCTGGGCATACAACATTAGTTTTTCTTTCCTTTGTTTTTATAGACAGGGAATCAAGTGATTAGTTCCAAGCTGTTATTCTTTTAAATGATTGATTTTTATCCAAATTAAGTTGTTTTTATTTCAATCTCTTTGCTTCTGAGTACATGTATACATGTGTGTGCATGTGCACATGTGTGTATGTATGTGTATATACATAGAGTAAGAATCAGCATTTAGTCACCCCACAGCATTGTACTAATAACAATTCATGGCTGATAGAATAGATTGCAATTGGGGTCCATTGCCTCTTTGAACATGCTCATGAACACATTATTAGGATGATAATTTTAGCAGAAAACTATAAATTGTATTAGGGCTTGCTGTGAGCGCCTTCCAGCCAACCCTCATGTAGCCTCCTTCTTCTCCTCTCATGGGCTTGTTATCACTATGCTCTCATCACACTGCCTTTTAATTCTCTTTTTTCTATTATGATATAATCTCAAATCTGTGTCCCCTGTTGACCCAAATCTTTACTGAAATTGTTTCAAGGTCTCTTGTTAGCGTGTCACTTTTCCTTTTATCAGGTTTGTATCTTTTTAGTCAAACTGAAGCTGGCTCTTATATTACTTTGAAAGCTGGAGTCTTTTCTGAGATAAAAGATGTCTACATTCCAAGAATTTTTATATTTTCTTTTGATATAAATTGACACACAACAGATGTACATATTTGTGGATGCAGTGAGATGTTTGGATACTTGTGTATTTGTGGAATAATCAAGTCAGGGTGTTTAGCATACCCATCTCCTCAAGCACTTAGCATTTCTTTGTGATGAGGAAATTCAAAATCATCTCTTCTATTTATTTTGATCTGTGAGGTGTAATATCATTAACTGTAGTTGCAATAAAACACCAGGATTCATTTCTCCTATCTAATGTTAACTTGCAACTGATCACCAATCTCTAGACTCTGGTTTCCCTTCAGATTTCATAAACATTTCACACTTTACCAAACACTTTTGATACTTTAGAAATGTAACTTCTTTTACATTTTATTAAATTTTATTGGCATATAATAGCTGTACAGGGGTATACATTGTGATATTTACATGTGTGCTTAAAATATATCCTGGACAGATTTACTCCCTTCATCCTGCTCCCTCCTCCTTCAGAAATTTACCTTCTTACACAAAATCTTCTGTGTGCACTACTGTGGTGATCAAGAGGACATTAATCATGTCCCCAAGACTAATGAAACAGTGACAACATAAACACATCTTTCGAAGAATGGAGATGGTATTTTAAAAGGTGTAAATTACAAGCAGCCATTGAGATGCTTGCTGGCCTATGTTGTCCTTGTGTTTTTACCAAATGAAAATTAAGTAAGATGTTATGGTCTGAATTTTGCCCATCCCAAGTTAAAATTAAGGTCTTGACCCACAAACTCAAAATGACTATACTGGAGTCTAAAATCATTAGGGTAGGCCCTAATCTGACATGACTGATGTCCTTATGCAAAAGAAAATTAGAAAATGGTTATGCACAATGAGAAGACTGTGCAAAGTTAAAGGGAGACAATGGCCATCTATAAACCAAGGAGCGAGCCACAGGAGAATTCAACACTGCAGTTATACATTGAACATTCACTCTAAAACTTCAGAATTGTAAGACAATACAGTTCTGTTGTGTAAGTCACTTATCTTTGGTGTTTTGTCACAGCAGCCAGAGAAACTGTGACAGTGTCATGGGCACTCCTGCAGCTTCCAAGCTTACTGTGTGGCTCAACTTCAGTTTCTCCTAAAAAATCCTGGGCAGTCTCACTGTCCATGTGACCAGGCCACATTCTGCTCATTGTGGCTTTGATTGGACTCTGCCTGTGACACCCATCAAAACATCACAGTGATAATTTGACTCAAACACTAACTTTATATCTGATGTTCACATGAAAATTTTGTTATCTCAGAGGATTCACTGTTTCTACACTTACACATTATATATTTAAAGAAGTATTTTAAGAATCTAATTTGTTCTATAGGAGCTTAGGGAGCTCAGTGGGGGAGCACTTGTCTAGTGTGCATTAGGTGCTGGGTTTCATCCTTTGTACCAAAACAAACAAGAAAACAAAACTACACCTCCCTAGGCCACTGTAAGTTGTCTCCCAGAATCTTTTGGCTTATAATATTTCCTCTTCCTTAATAAACTGTACTTTTTCTAGTATCATTTTAAGCATAGTTGTTTTTTCTTTTACATTCAGACTTTGAACTGAATTTTATAATTCAGTTCAAGCCACTTATTAATGGCTCCTTTTTGAAGAGAATTTTAATTTTGATTTCTGTAATTAAATATATGTATATAGTTCTTTCCTAAGAAAATGTACTATTTTTCCTTGTAAGAAAAATCAGTGATAATTTGTACAGGGCATGATTTTAAAAGAACAAAAAAGGAGCCCAGCTATCACAAAAGATACTTTTATACTCACAGCATAAAAAACCAATTGAACACTTAATGTATATTTCACTACATATTTTTACATAACTTTTATCATTCTGTTTCTTTTTTTTTTAATTTAGGAGAGACTGGGTTTGTGGTAGGCTCTTAATATACATATGGCCAATATGGATAAAATTTATTTTCTCTTTCCACATATCATCTTGGCATAGCTATTTCTAATTTTTATTTAAGCTTTCTGAACCTTCATAATAACAGTAAAATATTCAACTAGGGCAATAGACTCACATTTAATTAAAAATTTCCCATATTTTAACATATAAGAATATATTATTATTGTTTTCCTTATTAGAGAATTCCTGGGTTTTTGCCTTATAAGTAATGAATTCACTGAGGATCTTTCTATAAACTTTCAATTTTAGAATTGTGTTTGATTTACAGAAAAGTTGAGATGATACTACTGGGAATATTCATATACCTTATATTAAAATCAGTATCGATAAATTATGGAGTAAAGTCTGTAATTCATTCTGATTTCCCTAGTTCTTACCTCTGCCCAAGGTCCTGCATTAAACTCAGCCTCCAGTCACATCACACTCCTCTTAGTAGTCCAACTGTTCCTCTTTCCCTTGTTCTTGGTGACCTTGATAGTTTTGAGGAATATTGGTCAGATGTTTTGTGTTCCACAATTGAGATTTACAAATTTGATCCCACTGTTAGATTTGAGTTTTACATTATTGGGCACAGGAACAGAGACATAAAATGCTATATTCATCTGCCATTTCAAGGGAGCAGAACACCAACATGACATCATTGTTGATGACCTTGGTCTCCTGACTGAGGTAGTGTTTGTCAGATTGCTCCACTAGTTACCCAATTTCCTCCTTTCCCTACACAATACTCTTTAGAAGGAGACCACTGTGTGCTGCCACATCTGAGGACGGAGATTTATGTTCTACCTATTTGAGGGTAGAATATCTACATAAATTATTGGCATCTGCTATATAGGGAATTTGGCTCCTATCCCTTATTTATTTACTTACCATCATAAAAAGGGACTATTATATTCCCTGAGAGAGTGTTGTCTTAATGCAGGGACTGCAAACAGCTCCTTCAGCTCACTGCAGGCTTTGCTGTAAATTTAAACTCTTCCAGATAACCACAGCTTTAGAAATTTTCTTGAAATGTAGCCTCTCCCTTCTGCCCCTTTCTTTTTCCCTTCTGCTTATCACCTTTCCTCTCTCTCTTCTGGAGGATGTGAGCAGCATAGGAGGTTTGCACTTCTGTTCTTATATTGTGGAGTTATAGAGATTCCAGACTCCATTACCAATTCTTTGAGAGTGGTCCTGTGATAAAAGAAGTGTACTGAGGAACATTCTAACATTAGGAAAATTAATATCTCCTCTATTAACATACTTTAGCAACTGTTTCCTGGGTGACTCTCATCCAGGCAGAACTTACTGGACTCAGAAGCCACATCTGCAAAGAGGGTTTTAGAACCTCCTTGTGTACTGAGCAAGCACCATGCCTCCTACCTCCACTGAAGGCCAACCTGCTGGCTGTTGGTTGTTTAGAAGCAGGAAAACTAGCCTTAGTGTAGACCAAAATGAGTAACAAATATTCTCTACTGGATTCCCTCTGCTTACACTCTAGTAGAAAATAGTGAGATCCTTTTAAAGACAGAAAGGAAGGCCCCTCTCCAAAAAGAGGACCATGACTGATGAGTCCCCAGGTCAAGAGACTTCTGGTTGCCCCTCTGGATTTTTCTAATGCATGAAAAAGTTTGGAAATCTGAACTGGGGGACTCTGGCTCTTGTCTTCTGCTGGGATACTGAATAACAGACTAGGTGTTCTTCGTCAGAAAGAGTGCACCCAGCACTGGGTTATCCCCAGGGGTCTGGAAATTCAAATTCTTAAGTTGTTTAAAAAGTGAATTAAACTGGGTGCCAGTGGCTTGCCCTTTTGATCCTAGCTGCTCAGGAGACAAAGATCAGGAGGATGGTGGTTTGAAGACAGCCCAGGAAAATAGCGCAGGAGAACCTACCTTGAAAATACTTAACACACACACACACACACACACACACATAAATAAAAGGAGTGTCAGTGTCTCAAATGGTTGAGTGTCTTCCTAGGAAGCATGAGACCCTGAATTCACCCCATTCCACCACCAAAAAAAGAAGAAAAGTGAATTGAAAGCTACTTACTAAATAAGTAATAGATACTATATATTGTGAATTATCTTAATTTCATGCCTACATAAAATACTTACATATTTTTCTCAGCCTCAGCATGGAAAGTGTATATCTCATAAAATTTCTACCATTGAATAAATAATGACTAAATCAAATTTTTCAGATGTTTGAAGACTGAATTTTTCTAACTCATAAAGAGAAGTTTTATTTTCATTTCACCTTTACAGTGAAGTATGATGACTAACTTTCATTGCAGCACCTTGACAGCCACTGAGGCCACTTAACTCAAGCTCTTACCAACAGCCCCTCAGCCCTGAGACAACTAATTCTCTGGTGTATTTCATTGACAGTGTACTCATCATTTATCAGTCAGCATGACTGAAACACCATCAGAGTATTTGGAAAAATTGTTTTTGCTGTTGTTGAAAGATAGAATACCCATGCTAAGTTTGAAATTGTTAGCTATGAATGGATAAATCCAGGTTCCCTCTGTAATTTGCATGTTTGTACTCTTTTAGTATTAAAAAGAATATGTATGTATATATAGTAACATGACAGGTAAACATTGCTAATGTAAGAAGGAAACCCCATGGAGAATATATGAGCTATATGTTTAATAACAAACATTAATGAGATCTTAGTTTAGAAAAAAATTACAAATTACTTTATAATTTCTTGTGAAAATATTTCTAGTACACTTAGTATATTTGTACAATGCATAATGTGTAACTGTCAGATGTTACTGTGGAAATACCAACTTAAATTTATTTTCTACTATATAATTTAGAATGTGATTGGATAATGAACATTTCATGCTAATTCATTCTGTTTTGCCACTTACAGAATATTTCCTGCCAAAATTCGGTCATGTTCATGATTCTAAAATTTTGAAATTAAACCAGAATCAAACTTTCAAATAATGTTTGAACTGTTAATCCAGTACACTGAAAATGGCATGAAATATAAAAAGGTGTTCAGAAAAATGAAAGAAAAAAAATTGACTCTTTTTTAAAGTGGAAGTTTAAATCAAATACATTTGCTTGTATATAATTCAATTCAGGACACATCTTAGCTTAGAAATATATGGAGAAGGCAGAACATCAAAAAGAAATGAATTTTCTCCTTTTACTAAATGGAATCCACATTCCCCAAGTTTGATGGCTTCCTTCAGATCATGTGCTTTGTAACATTTCTAATAATTTATCAAGGAAGTGAAGGATGCAAGGCTCAGAGCAGACTGGAGTATTCCCATCTCCTCTGGTCCTGGGGCATTGAGTAACTCAAACATACAATGACACCTTATCCCACCCTGCATCCAGGAGAGTTTGTAGCACCCAGATCCTTTTGGGATACAAGAATGTGATCAAAGTGTATTTCCTGAGCTCAGAAGTTCTAAAAATTGGGTCATGTATAAAGGAAATAGCTCATAATTTATGTATTTGTGTTAAGGAGTGTGCTCTCTATCAAATTAGAAGAAATGGTGGGTTTGCAGGGATAGGAGATGGAGATCAATTTTACTAGTTAGGTAGAGAGGGAAGGTGGGCTTCTGCCAAGATATACATCCAAACACCAGAAGATGGAAGTTTTGCTTTGCTACCAAACCCTAGGTCTTTAAGAATCAGTCAGCCCTTTCCTTTTAATTTTTATCATTACCAAGTTAAATTATTTACCACATGGCAGATGTTATAATTAGCATTTTGTCAGTTACATTCTTAACCAGGGGGTCTGTGTGGGACAAAACCAATAAAATATTAAACATTATAATGCTTATATATTAAAGGCATGCCAAAATATTATTGGCTTATCACCACAGTGATGGTATTTATTAAATTTCGTGGACCTTATTGAATCCTGGTTCTTATTAGTCCCACTGTTAACTCCTGTTTAATGAAATAATAAAGAAGCATGTTTAAAACTATATTTCAACATCTTTTATTTCCTTTGTGATTACATGCATTTTAATTATTCTTCTGAGAAAGGGCTCGAGGGTACACACTGCCCAAGGAGAATGGGGGAGTTTAATAAGCTTTATCACACAGAATTACCAATGGCAGGGCAGAAAGCAGAGGGTGTTTGAAAGCAGCATCCTTCCTATATCAGTTCATGAAATGAGATGTTTGGCGATTATCCTAAAGAAGAGGTAGTAGAGATGTAACAGGATGGGAGAAGAAGTGATTCCACATGACTGGAGACTACACATTGTGACTGGCATCCTCCAGCAGATGACTAATCCAGCTGTAAGTGTGATAGAACAGTTTTCCACTTCAAAGAGCTGGGAGACTTGGCCATAAACTCTGTTGGGGATGATCATGATGGATGGGGACCCACAAGCTTGTTTTCAGGAAATCTGCCAACACTTTATTCCCTACTCAGGACTGCAAAATTGTTGGGAACAGGAAGCTACAAACCATTGGTAACTGGAATTACTGCCATCACTGTCAGTGTCAGTATTCATTTTGAGGTGAAGGAAGTGAGTGGGCATTTCCTCTCCATGAAAGTTTGTGAGGAACTAACCACATTGCTTATTATTTTGTTGTACAATTAACATTCTCACTATTTTCATCAAATAATGAAGCATATTGAGGTGTTATTTTAAATTCTGAGTTTTGGAGGGAATGATGAAGCTTTGTTTCTTATTATAGTTTTTGGAAACTATGGTCCTTATTGGAAGATATTGTTGTGCACTGTTCCACACTGGGAGAACACATCTTACAATAAGTAACACCAATGACCTTTAAGCAGGATTCATGAATAACAGCTTCTATCTTTATTTGCCCAGAATCACCAGCGTGTGTGTCCTACAGAGGTACTGGGTGTTGACTGAAGCAGGGCAGGAGCCCAGCCATGGGCATGGGGCTGGGTGACACTAAGTTTGTTTTCCAGAAGGAGGAATAGAGAAAGTGAATGCTCACAGTAACTTACTGACAAGGAAGAGCTCTGAAGCAAGGTGATGTGGGCTGGAGAGGGGCATTAGGTGGTAAGGAAAGGCTGTCTTCACATTTGTTCCAAGACAATTAATACTGAAAAGGAGCTAATTTTGCTAAAGATGCAAGAAACTGGAGAGTCTCCTGGAATAAGCATGGCTGAGCTAGGGACAGAAAGAAGGCATGTTTCCAAACTTAGTGGATAAGAAAAAAGTGAGTGGGGATGGGGCCATAGGAATCAGTCAGATGTTATAAGCAAAATAACTTATCTGGTGAACATCAATTCAGAAGCTTCTTTCAGAAGGCAGTAGGGGGAATAACATTGGATACAGAGTATAAGGTAGGTGGCAGTAATCAAAGTTCAATATGACAAAGTCCATCAAGGCATGGTGGCTCACCCTCATCATCCCAACTACTCTGGATGCAGAAAGTGGGAGGATAAGTGTTTGAGGCTAGCCCTAGCAAAATAGGAGACCCCATCTCAACAAATGGCTGGTGTGGTGGCATGTTCCTGTCATTCCTGATACCCAGGAAGCTTAAGCAGGATGATAGTTATCCAGGCCAAGTAATCAAGACCCTAATCAAAAAGAGCTGTGAGTTTGGCTCTGTGGTAGTGTATGTACCTCACAAGCATAATTCCCTGAGTTCAAACCCCGGTACAACCCAAAAGAGAAAGGTTTGAGCCTCATTGCTGCCAAATAGGGAAGGGATGAGTACAAGAAAGAGATGTGTTTTGTAAGTCACTGTCAAAGGACTTGCTGAAAAAATAAATTTAGTAGACACTAGGGTAATTGTATAATTCACTCTCTATACCATGACACTTGTTTTAAAATAAAATATGGTGATTAGCATTAAGCCAGGACGAGGTCTAGTGGTGTAAATCAGGCACTCCTGAATAAATGAGGACATACATTTGTCCTACATTAAGGAACAGGAAGGAGCCAAGGCAGGTTTTGGATGGATGAAGTATGCAGACCACATGGTGTTTATTAGGAGAGCCACAAAAACTGTGGCAGGAAAGATTTGGGAGAAGAAACCAACAGCTTCCTTTCTCATGACCAATCTGTGAAACCTGTGTGCATGTGTATGTGTGTGTGTGTGTGTGTGTGTGTGTGTGTGTGTGTGACCACTGGCACCTGAGGATGGAGTTAAAAGTTAATGTACCTTGTTTTCCTCAGGAAGACAGTACTTAACTATGGTTTCCCTCATTAATTATCTAAAATAGCTAAGTAATGCTTTACAGTTTTACATTGTAAGTTTACTGAAAAAAATGAGTAAACAAATTTATTTCATAAGAGATTTTAAGAAAGTGAATTTGTCATTAAATATATCAAAATATATATCTTTTCAATTACTCTGTCCTTCATAGCTTTGCTTAAATAGGCTCATCACTACAAAATTAGAATTTTAAAAGGTAATAAAATGACTCTTAAGGTTGATTTTTTTTCAGAGACTCTTATGGCATTTGTAAATCTTATTAAAAATAACACTTATTTTCTGAATATAATTAGGACTCTTTCCTTTTTAAGATATAGGATAAGAAAAATGTTTGCAATAAAGAACTAAATATCCATTGTTAAATACACTGTGCTATGCATGAACTGGGAACACAAATACTAGATGCATATTTGAGATTTCAAATATTAGTAGTTCAAATTGGGGATACACACCCCAAAGATATGCAAGAGAATTATGTTATAGAAATCATATGTATATGCATTCTATATCATCCTTCAAATTATACTTCTGTGGATATTTCATTGTTACATTATGTAATGATGCAGTGGTGCATAAAATTATGTGCAAATATTACATATATATGTACTGATGCAGAGTACATATGTGTGTTTATGTTGATACACATATGTGTGCTCCTTTGGATATCTTTTCATGAGATGGACTGAAAGTCTGACAAGGTAGTCACACAATTGTGTCTGCCATGTTGATTCTCACTTCTAAATATGTAGGTATGAAGAATGTTCTCTCTTTATTTAAGGAAAATTCACAAGTCTCATTGGCCAATAATGTCACAATACCTTAAAGAAATTATTTTATCTTTCTGAATCACAATTGCATTATCAATAAAATCAGAAAACTGAAATTAATGGCTCATTCAACTTAAAGATGAATGAATAAATGATGATCATAGGAATTAAAATCTTATTTAAATCCCCTGATACTCATTTCATTCATTCCCTGAACTTGAAGGAAGAAATCTTAATCTCATCTTTAAAGTTATCACAATATAAGTCTTGTCTTTTCTTACTTTCTTGGAAAGTGTGTATACAGCAATGTGCTTATATTTTCACAGTAAATCATAAATAATACCCCTAAACATAAAGAAATTTGTACACATGGGGAAAATAAACAATCATAAGCTACAGTGTGCTAAGGTTATTTTATTTTTCCAATATTAGTTTGAGATGGGTAGCTAATTTATGAGAAGTTCAGTTTTTCATACAGAATGATAAATTAAAAAAAAAAACACTAGAAAATTTTCCTCGATGGATTGCAGTTTAATGTTAGAGAAACATCAGAAACTAGATATTTGCATAGGTTCTGGGATTTCCCCCAAATTAAAAGACTTTAGAAAATAATTAAAAATATGATCTATGCAACCTTGTCTTGTCTTACAGCATTCAAACTAATAGACCAAGTAGATTAGTGGAGCACTGGAGCCATACATTTTAATGGAGTACAGTAAGTCTTCAAAAAAAAATAATGACTTCCAAAGTATATTTACAAGAGATGGTGGCAAGTATATTTCCATAACACAATTTCTGTAATCAAAGTGAAGTACCTCATAACATGGTTATATAACTAATTAGGGAGGCACTATCCTATTTTATGGAAATAAAGTAATTTAAGTAAACTTCAGTTTTCATTTCAAATGTCACAAATCTTTCTGTGATTTGTTAAAAATGTCACCTCCCTGTCTGTGATTTGTTGAAAATATCATCCTCATGGCTTTAGTAAATCCCCATGATTATATTCATCAACAAATATCATTTTAAAAAATCTCCAAGGTACACTTTGCACTGAAAAGTCTCTTTTTAATATTTGCTATATAGTATTTATATCATGTACCTAAAAACTTGATAAAACTTATATATTTCCATATGGAATCTTCCAATAATTAATCCAGGTAAAGCCTGTAAAATACTTTACTCAGAATTTTGACTGCATCATCACCATCACAACCACTATCATCATAATATCATGATCATCCCTATCATCATCACCATCACTATCATCAGTCATATCTATTGAATTAATACCACCATTGCTTTCCATAAACAAAATTTGAATTTTTACATGATGGTGAATATTTTCTCTTCAGCTAGACATATGATTGAGATTTCCATTCAGAGCTCTGCCATCAGAGGAATGTTCCTAGAACATCAGAAGAGAGAACATTGGACACTCTACAATAATGTTGCTATAATGGGGTGAGCCAGAAAATTAGTCACATATATGATTCCTTGTTGTGTACAGTGAGTTTGGGAGGTTGTAACAAGTTTTTCATAGGAGGAGGTTTTCATGTTTTGATCACATTAGAAATTACATATAAAATCAAAAAAGTAGATGAGTGTACCATGCAGATAAGGAAACAAAGTAAATTCTACTCAAGAGTTCATATACTGTTAGCAACCCATTATTGCTCAGTGTTAAGGTACCTGGGGCTGTACAAAGAAGTGTAACAGATAAAAATCTCTTAGAGTGAAAGTCAGGGCTTTGAATTTCTAGAAAATCTTTCTGATCCTTTCTCAAGTGTTTTCTGTCCAGTGGAACAAGCCAGACAGTTTCTTCAGTGTGTTTCTCACATTATCACTCCTAAATTGAATTCTCTGGCCCTTTCAAAGATTGACTCAGCACCTAAAATTCCTTAATAAGTCCATTTTCTGTTTTAATCAGTTAGTTCTACTCCAGTTTGTACAATAAGTGTAACTGATGAGAAGCCTATGGATACATATTCATGAAGAAAATATTGGAACTAAAAGTTTTTGCTGAAAAGCAGCAGGGTGATCTGATGGAGCCATTGAAAACCCCTTGCACTATCACCCTTGTTAGAAGGCAGGATATACACAAAGGGTGTTCATATTTTTCCTGTGAAAGAGAAAACAGAGGCACTGAGAAATGGGCACCATGACAGAACAAAGATGTTCATCCATAGTGTACAGGCAGCATGAGTTTCTATCCAGGAAGTTGCTCTCACCCCTTGTGCATGGCAAATGCAACCTCAGGTACTACTGAAAGATTATTGCGCAATATCACTTTGGCTTGAAATCTTAAATGTCCCATAAAGGCCATGTGTTAAAATTGTGATCCCCAGGTGATGGCACTGTGGGAGCTGGTAGAATCTTTAGGAAGTGTAGCCTATTGGAAGGGAGTTAGGACACTGGGGGTATGCCCTTGAAGGGGATATTGGGACCCCAGTTACTTCTCTATTTTTTTGCTGGTTACCATAGTGTGAAGAGACTCTCAGCCATGTAATTCTGCCTCACTGCAGACCAACCTGAGGCTAACACAACCAGTGGACTGAAGCCTCTGAAACTGTGAGCTAAAATTAATTTCCCCTGAAGTTGATCTTTCTCATGTATTTTGTCACAATGACAGAAAGCTGACTCACACAAGTATATAAATCCCTATCCATTTATACTTTGTAAGCTGGGAGATGTAGTCAAATGTTGTCAGCATCTACTATTACTACTAGAAGGTAGTTCTACCCTAACCACCAGCAGCAATGTTACCACCAACAGTACCAAAGGAGAAGAATGACAGCCATACCTAAGGTTAGAGTTCAGCAATTCTCAAAGTTATGAGGAATAGTGAGACATTCAAAAGAGAAACTGTTTGGCAGGAGCATTCTCTCTCCTTGAAGGAAATGATGATTTTATCTGAAAAGGGACTAATACACAGAGGTCTAAGTTTCCCACATGTTGAGGTTTACAGGATGATTACTCTTCTTGAGAAGGGATCAAGTTTGTAAGCTTAGGGAAATTAATTATTATCTCTACACACTAGTCAGTGGTCTTTGAGCACTGATTTTTTATGTGGAAAATTAACACATGTTTATTCTCAAAGAGGACAGTCAGGTTCAGAATTACTTTGTATTGCAATTCAGACTCAGAGAACTTAGATTTGATTTCAGTGATACATTTGAGACTATCATTAGAGATCTTTGACTAAGAAAGGTAAGGGGAAAAATGTAAAAGTCTCTTTGAGTTTGAGAGAGTGGGTCAGGATATGTCTAAGGCTCATTGCCTTTCAGTGGACATTAATGATAATGGTAATGTTAAAAACCAGTGTTTTTGAGGTATTACAAAGTGCTAAAACTGTTCAAGGTGAGCTATATACCAACAGTTCCTTAATGTTCATAGAAATCCTATAATGCAGATTCTATACTTTTGTTTCTCAGTCTTTTTGTTGTTGTGACAGAAGTAGCTGAGAAAATTACTCAGAGGAAGAAGGATTCATTTTGGCTCATGGTTTCAGAGGCTTAAGTCCCTCATGGTGGGGAGAATTTTGCAAAAAGAACAAAAGATAGATAGAGAGAGAGAGAGAGAGAGAGAGAGAGACAGAGAGAGAGAGAGACTGACAGAGAGAGACACAGAGAGCAAAGAGACAGAGAGACACAGAGAGCAAAGAGACAGAGAGACAGAGAGACAGATAGCAACAGAGAAAAAGACACAGAGAGAAAGCACTCACTACTCACTGGCAGATTTCTTCCTTCTTCCATTTTTATTTTATTCAGGTTCCAGCCTATTGGATGGTGTTACCCACATTCAAGGGAAGCTATCTCCTCAACCTCAGCTAATGTTTTCTGGAAATACTCTCACAGACACAGTCAGAAGTGAATTTTACTAATCACCTAGTTGAGTGTTTTTCAATTTAACTATGATACTTCCTCCCCATTTGTCAGAAGAACTGAAGACCCAGGTCACATACACCTAGCTAGGACATGGGGAACCAGCACTCTTTCTTTTTACTTGTTGTTTTTGTTTGTTTGCTTATTTGTGGTAGGCTTTTCTGTGTAGCTCAACCTGTCCTTGAACTCCCTATAGCTGATATTTTCCTTGAACATGTGTCTTGCCTGCTTCTGTTTTTCCAAGTCCTAGGATTACAGTCATGCATCACCATTCTTTTACAATGGAGGCAGAATTCCCAAAGCCTGGGATTAGATCTCCTCAGGGTATGAGGTGATAAAGGATATAAGTTATTTCACAGTGTTATTTTCATTAGGTAATATATGAATGACTTTAGAAAATTCATTAAGGGATTTCTTAAGTGCTAGGTTATTTGAGAATGCAGGGAGAAAATCATCCCTTTACAAATGTTGAACATGAGGCACATGTCATTTCTAAACATGATTGTGATACCAAATGGAAAAAGTGGTTTTGCCTTTCATCACAGTAACTTTTCCAAAACTTTAAAGAGATTAAGGTATAGAGGTGTGGAAGATATCCATGAAGGCCATTCCTTCACCATAAACAGATACCCATGACCTTGATCTCAACCCTGCCATGTATAGAGCTCTATGCACAGGAGGGCTCCTGAGACCATTAGCTGTCATATTCAGGTGTATTGTGGTGGGCCAGGTGAAGATGTTCATTGTTGACATAGGGGATTGGCTAGGCAGTGCTTTGTGTATTCTGATGCCAGTTTGGAACTGCAGACATTACTTAATCAAGATAAGGAAAGGAAGTAGAAAACCCTGGCATTCACAGTGGAGTAGAATTGTTTTTATTACATTCAAAAATAAGAACTAGTGCTGAAGTGAGCTAGTAAAGGTAGAGCTAAGTAGGTATTTTAAGTACATTTTCAGTTGAGTGCTGAATTCCATTACTCATTACATCCAGAGCTATGAGAGTAGCTGTATTAAAGGGACAAGTCAGCATCCATAAGCTTCAGACAGATCACAGGGAAGCAGGTATTTGCTTCTGGTCTCTTTACCTCAGACTGATGACATCAAATCTAGTAAGAGAACCTGGCTATCTAGGACAAAGAATGAGGGGCTTTTAGTGGGGGTGGAATAAGTGACAGGGCTATCAGTATGGGGCTTTTCCTAGAAAATATGCCCAAGTGGAAGTTATGTGACTTTGGCCCATCTTGCTCACTGCAACAGAAATGAACACTTGTGAAAACTGGTGGAAGTACTTAACTCTGAAGAATGTACCAGGAAGAGAAGGGGGCACATTTCTAAACATGCCAGACACTGCTTAAGAAGTCAAAGGAACTGTTACCATAAATGAATTAAGAAACAGTTGATTTTTCCACAGAGCTTTGTAGATGCCCAGATCCTGAAAATCATGACTGTTTTTGGAGCTGGCAGAAGGAAACTTGCCTTAACGCAGAGAAACTAAAGCAGATACCTTAAATGCAACTGAGGCCAATAGGAAAAGGGGAACAGGTACTAGAGAAAAGGTTAGATCAAAAAGAATTAACCTAGAAGGTAACACCCATGCACAGGATATCAATGTGAGTCAATACCCTGTATAACTATCTTTATCTCAACCAGCAAAAACCCTTGTCCCTTCCTGTTATTGCTTATACTCTCTCTACAACAAAATTAGAAATAAGGGCAAAATAGTTTCTGCTGGGTATTGAGGGGGTTGGGGGGAGAGGGAGGGGGTTGAGTGGGTGGTAAGGGAGGCGGTGGGGGCAGGGAGGAGAAATGAACCAAGCCTTGTATGCACATATGAATAATAAAAGAAAAAAAAAAAGAAGGAAACTTGTAGTCTGAAGGTGACACGGAGGATAGGGTAAGGGGCTAGGGGTGAGGGAGTGGGGGAACTCCAACAACTATGATGTAGGTCTCAACTGTGGTTTCCATTCATTCCTCTGTGTATTAAACTTAATTTTAGGTCAGAGGAAGAAATTGGTGGTAGATGTATTTTGGGGAGTGGATTGCATTTAAACTTTGAAGAATATTCTGGAACACTACCCCCATATGTGGGTCCAACCCTAAAGCAGGGAAAGAAAGATGTATCAAGGCAGATAATTTTAATAAGTAAATGTTGCATTACAGAGTAACAGTGGTTGGTGAATGCAAGGACATTGTGATGGCCTGGTACTTGTGTAAAGTGTCTGAAATTACCACCATTCCAAAGGCAAGAGAAGGAAAATAAGCAGGCAAAGTAAAACACAGTAAAGAAAGAAACTTTACTGTGAAAAGAAAGAGGCTTTTATTAAAAGTAAAAGTACAGCTGCATCAAGTTGCTATCTACCAGTTCCTTTGTTGGGGAATGGGGGAATGGAAATCTGTTGGCAGGGACTTCTGGGTCTGCCCTGAACACTGCCTAAATGAGCCAGGGAATGCACATATGTCACCTGGCTGTGGGAAGGCAGAATCCTGTTGTGTGGCAAAAATGAGACTACACACATGCTCAATGGATTCTCTTTGCTCTTCTTGGTATATCATGGAGGGTCACATAGTGGACTACTGTGGTTTTATGTTATGTGTACACACTCAGCTTTGAAATAACTTTGGGGCCACTGCAGAAGGGTGTTCATTAATCATAGTTGCAGGATGTTAGTTTCGTGTGTGTGTCTTGGGGGGTGGGATATAGGCTCTTCTCTTTTCCAAATCTGTCTACTATAACAGTTGAGCATGCCTAATTCCAAGCTATGAAATTCAAAACTATTCAACACCCCAAAATGTTGAGTGTGGAAATCCTGTCAGTATGAATTTCTACAGCTGACCTCATGTAATGAGTCCAGGTACAAACTCAGACACACTAAAAATATTGTTTTAAAATTACCTTCAGTCTATGTGTATAAGATGCATGTGAAACATAAATAAATTTAATGGTCAGTCATGGGTCTGATCCCCAAGATATTTCCTTCCATGCATGCAAATGTTACAAAAGTCTGTGGTATCTAGGAAACTTCTGCTCCTAGCATTTCAGTTAAAGAACACTAAACTTTTTTGTGTGACCGAAGGTTCATAGGGAAAATCAAGGACTGGAAGGCAGATTAGATGAATCAGAAGGAGGGTTATCAGAATATTTCTTGTGAAATACAGAAGGTAGCTAAATCAAAAAGCAGCACTCAACTAAAGATAGTGTCATGAAATTCAGAAAACGACCTCCATTCTTCAAGAAAGACTTTCATCTTAAAGTAGGTTGGGATGAGTTCCCTGAAGATGGAGAGGAGTTTGAGGTGGGTCATCATGAAAGATGTTAAAACCAATATGTGACATTAACTTCCATTTGGTTTCCTATGAGGAGCACATATACAGAAAACACCATGGTAATCAGAAATATAACATGAGTATGTGGATAATGTCACCTGGAGGCATGGGGAAGAACAGGAAGGGAATCCCAGACCTGCTCAGTGAAAACCTACCTCAGTAGAAATTCAGTTATACATTTTTTCCACCTCATGGAGAAGGATAAGGCTACAGGGAGAATTTTTAAGTAAAAGCTGCAAAAAAAATTCATTACAGCTGAACTCCAGGAAGTCACCCATCCTAGTAAATATAGGACCCTATATATCCTATATTATATCTCCATAGGACATAACTTTGAAGCAGGATTGGCAATATGCCAAGTTGTCTGAGACAACCAAAGAAGTTTTGCTATTTTCAGCTCTTTAATGTTGTTGCAGTTGTGTAACTAGTAAATCTCTAATGAGACACTGGAAATTATCCAAATAGTGATTTCCTGGTGGTGAATATAAAGACAAGAGAGATATTTTGAAGATTTCTCAATCCAAATATTTCAATACACTCATGCTTCAACAATAAACAATGTCTATAAACAATTCCATTCAGCAGAAATTAAAACAAAGTGCCAAACATAAGGACTGATGAAGTCACAAGATATGGGATTCCAAAACTGGATGTGGGTGGTGAAGAGATCTAGGGAAGAAAAAGTCATGTTACACAAACAGCTAGATGGACTACATCCATGCAGATTGAAGCCAATTATAGGCAGAACTGTGCAGCTGCTAGGCTGAGAACACAACTATGCCTTGAGAATAACTCCATGGAGAGATGGGAAGCTTGCAGGCAGGACTCAGCTCTACCTTCAGGGGCTAAACGAAGTGCAGTGAGTGGGCTCTCTGTTTCCCCAGAGCTTGAAGTCATAATGAAGTGCTTAGTGGAAATAAAATTGGTGCCTTCATTATGAAGTTAACTATAGCAATGAAATGGATTCATAGATAAGTCACTTAGAAGAGGGCCTGGCTTATTGCAAGCATGCTCTAAATGTTATTTTCACTATCACTATGGGACAGGAAGCCCTAAGTATTATTCTCAGAACTGACTATAGAGGAGGAAGAATCAAAAAAGAAGCTACTATATAGGTATTCATAAACACAGTAAAAGAAAAAAGTCTGCTCTTTCAGCTTTAGTCTACACAGACCAACCATAAAACACAAAAATAAAAATGATGGCCATAAGAGACTATTGACAAAATCAAGATCAGGCACACAAAAATATTGCAGATAAAGTTAATTAATCAAATTGTCTACAAAGGACATAAGTATATATAAGATGCACAGTATCAAAAGGATATGTATCAAAGGAAGATAAGGAATTATGATCATAAAAATAAGTAAAAATTAAATGAGCAAAATAATTTATATAAGAAATAATCAGGAACATTTGAAATAAAAACTGTAGCTTTTAAAGAAAGAAATTGTCTTATAACAGACACGAGACATGCACCCAGAGTGAAAGAAAGAAATGCAGACACCAAATGCATCAAATGGTAGTTTAAAAAATGTAAACGATAGCCTGGAACACTCTAGTTTGTGTCTAATTAGAGTGCCAGATTAACAAAATGAGGAATATGAGATAGACGCAGGTGAGCTTTTCTTAGATATGAAGATGTCTTTCAGAAGCAAACAGAAAATCTTTCTGATTTCCACTCAAGATAAATAGCAAACCCAAGCTTAGGAATACTTCAGTGGAAAGCCACCAGATTTTACTGTGTACTCTATACACTTAGAGAATAAAGACTTAAGGTTGGTTACTCCCCATGCCAGAAGATAAAGTATTACTATCTTCCAGGAGTGCTGAGAAAAACCAATAAACCTAGAAATTTATACAAAAAAAAAATCATAGAAGAATGAGAGCAAAATAGGATTACTTATAAATAGATAATGGAAAAGACATGTCACCACCTCATACACTGAACACATAGCAACATCTACAAGTAAGAGCAAGGTTAATCCAGAAGACAGACATGAAAAACAGAAATAAAATGTTAACATGTATTTATTACATGCTCTAAAAACATACAATAATTAATATTAAAAGAGAAAATCTTAAAAAAAATTTAAACTATGTTAAAATTGAGGGTGTTGGTTCCTGATTAATCTATACAAAAGGTGATAGGTTTGCTTTTGAATTCATTTGTTTTGTAGGAAAGTAGAGTACTGAATACCTGCAATTCATTCACAAAAAAATACAGTAAAATTCAAATACAAATTTTAACACTCAAATACATCATGAAAGCAATAGGAATGCATCCTACTACTTTTCAATGTTGTGTGGTTAAGACCTTGGCAGAGCCCTAAATCACAGAGTCTAAATCATGGCTCTTTCATCTGTTAGTCATCCCAAGAGAAGCTCTAGAGCAGATCTGCCACCAAGGAGCTTGGAGCTGAGATGCCTTGAGATAGTGGTGATTGTTCTGACACAAACTTCCTATGAGAAACAACACTTGGGAAATGTGGGCTGCCATACATCCCCTAAACCCCAAAGCATCTGAGAAGCCAGCTGCCCTGAGGTGTCTCCCCCTGTGGAGGAAGGTGGGCAAGTCTTAAAGATGGAGAGGAAAACCAGAGAAGGGAACTGGAACAGGTCAAGGGAGGTAAACTGAAGGAAAGGGCTCTTGGTTGTGATTCCTACATGAGGCAAATGGTCAAAATGTGAACTTCCTGCCAGGCATTGACACTTCCTTACATCCCCACACTCAGAAGATTAACTCATGAAGATCACATTAACCCAGGACTTCCAGACCCACCTCTGCAATAATGTGGGATTCATCTCAAAAACACAAAACAAGTTTGCAAGGAGAGTTATGGATTATGGTAAATTATTCATGGTACCACAGTTCTTTAGAGTGCAAATATTTTATTTCAATATTTCCTATATTTTATTGCAGGCTAAATATCTTCTGTAAATTCCATTTTTTTTAAATTTCAGTTTTATTTCCACTACTTCTTTCTTTCTTTGGTTGCTTTGTTTGTTTTTGTTTTGTTTTGTTTGGTGTTTTCATTTGTGTGGTTGTCTGTTTCTTGGGTGCTGGTGTTGAATCACGGTCCTTGTGCATGCTGAGCACTTGCTCTACCTTGGAGTTACAGACTCAAGTACAGCAGTATCACTGTCTTTGCTGCACATTTATCTCTGTTGGCCAAATCCTTCTGTCTAGTACCTAGTTTTGCAAATATCAAAGATTTTATCACTGAAAGACAAGGAGGGAATACAACTGTATACTTTGCTGTGTGTACAAACTGGTAACAGATGCCCCCAGACCCATCACCAACAGTTATTGAAAGAAATTATATGATTTGTGTCTGATCAGGATGTGTGCCTGTTATTCATACAAGGATTGGAGGACTGGGAAGCTGTATATTTATTTATTTGTTTATTAATTAATTAATTAATTTTTTATAAATGAAGTCTAGCTATGTAATAGGTTGGTGGCAAACTCACTTCCCTTAGCCAGATGCAGTGGCTCAAGACTATACAACTAGCTACTCAGAATGTAGGGATCAGAAGGTTCACACTTTGAGGCCAGTCTAGGCAAACAGTTTTTATACCTCCATCTCAACCAGTGGCTGGGTGCAGCGACACATGCCTATCATCCCATATATACATAGAACCACCAATAGGAGTATTATAATCCAGACTGACCAGGGCAAAAAGTTAAACTTTATCTCAAAAATAATCATGCAAGCTGGGAGCAGTGGCTCACATCTGATAGCCTATCTGAGAGGCAAAAACTGTGAGGAACACATTTCAAGGCTAGTCTAGACAAATAGTACTCAAGACTCTATCTACAAAATAACCAGAGCTAAATGGACTAAATGTGTGTCTTACATCATAGAACACCTGCTTGCAAGCATGAAGCCCTGAGTTCAAACCCAATTTCCACCAAAAAACTCCCCCAAATCAGAAAACCACAAACAGAAATGCCTCCTGGAGTGGCTCAAGTTAAGGAGAGTGTTTACTTTGCTAGCTCAGGGCACTAATTTCAACTGTCAGTACCAGCAAATATAAAATAAAATTGCTGAGTTTTAGCAAATAAATGCTAGCACCAATCCCTTTTCACTTTATTTAAATAAAATGCACTGGAGGGCAGGAAGATGAGGAAATATAGGTAAGAGTTTTCACATACATACACGAAATGAACTCTTGCAATTTCTTTAAGTGGATGGGGTTTCAGAGGATATGTAGGGGCAACATAAGCCTACTTGGAATTATCATAATGAATCCCCTCTGTACAATGAGATTATCCTAATAAAAATAAATAAGTAAATAAATAAATAAATAATCACAATAAACACAATAAAAATGAAAAAAGAACTAAGGAAAACATGGACAAATAACCAAAAGAAACCTGAAAAACAATATGTGAAGAAAATTACAATATGAATAAGGATATGGAAATCATAAAAAAACAACCAAACAGACATTCTAGAGGTAAAAAGTACAAGGACTAAAATGAAATTCACCCTAGAGAGGGTCAACAGCAGATTGAGCAGACAGAAGAAGAATCAACAAAATTGATGACAGAATAATTGAAAGTATTTAGTGAAGGGAACCAAAAAAGAAGAGAAGCAAAAAAATCACAGTCTGAGAAATCAGGGGCCTTGTCACGTAAATCATCACTTCTTTATTCTCAAAAGGAGAAATGGAAAAAAGGGAGCAAAGAGAACATTTGAAATTACAATGGCTGAAAATATGTTTGATGGAAGACATTAAGGTACACAGCTAAGAAACAGACTAAGTAAGACTTACCCAAAGATATCTACAATGAGACACACACCCAAAACTGAAAGATGAAGACAAAGAATCATGAAAGCATCAACAAAGAAGTAACTCTTCACACACAGTGATCTTCAGTGAGACCAATAACTAATTTCTCATCAGAAACCTTGAACTTCTGAAGGTAGAAAGAGGGCATATTTTAGAAAAATACATCAAATTAGAATTCTATGTCTGATAAAACTTCCCTTCATAGGAATGTCTAGTTGCAGATTCTGGTCAGCAAGGAATGAGCTTTGAAATCCTTATCCCCACTTATACAGAAGGAAACAAGGTAGGAAAAATAAAAGTCAACAGCTTCTCTTAGACTAATTGGAAAAGTCAGTTTGTAAGGAAAACTGATGCCTGCAAAACCAGAAACAGAAGCAAGAAGATGCAAAGAATCACAACTTGCTGGTCAGAACATACTTAAGAATTAAGTACCAGAATTAATAATGAACCAGTAGGAACAAAGATCTGGATGGTCAGGCTAGAAAATATGAGAGGTAAAAAAAAAATCCCCAGGGTTTTTTTTTTTTTTTTTTTGGTTTCTTCTCAAGGACTCTTCCCTGATTCTTGCAGTGAAGATAAAAAAAAAAACCACAAAAGCTAAAAACAAAAACTGTGACAGAACACAGACTTTTGTGCTTCTACTGGGAAGAAGGGGGAAAGTAGCCATTTGTACAGATCATAAGTTTTCTCTTCTCCTAATGGGGTTTTCCTAAAAGGGAATGTATTTCACCATAGCTTTGGGATAACCTCCAAAAAGCTCAATCAACTGTGGGTGGGGTTTAGGGGTGTTTTTGTTTTGTTTTCATTTTTGAGACAGGATCTTACTATATAAACCAGGCTCTCCTTAAACTCACAATCTTACTGCCTCAGCATCCCAAATGCTATGATAGTAGGCATATGCCACCCTGCCCAGCTCTCTTCACTTGTAGTTTTTAACATACACCAATGGACCTGTATGAAAAGATATAACCAAATTGAACCATCTGCAGTCTTCCAAATGTGAAAATCACTATGATGAACACATCCCAGGAAAAGAAGTCCAAGTACAGAGAACTGAATGTTTCTGCTGCCCTTATATATTACCCTGACATCACTAGGGCTGCTGAACAAAAATGGGAAAGTAAATGAATTGTACATCTCAGGTCTTATGTAAGACATATCTGGGAAACCCCCAAAACAACAGAAGAAACAAAACAAAAAATGTAAGAAATTTTCAGTCTGTCATGTACAACAAGAAACACTAAACTAAGCCCACCTCCTAGCTAGATAAGGAAAACCTTACATTAAAGGCCTATTGTGTGAGTTCTTTTACTCAGAACTGTATGCCTGGCTTTGAAAAAATAATCATAAGACAGAATAAGAGACCTATATGCCCCCTTCTCTATGCCAACATAGTTTGATGACAGTATAAATTTCAGAATCAGTCACAAATATGGCACAGATGTTGGAATTATTAGACTGAGACCTTAAAACTTCTATGATTAACACAGTAAAGACTTTAATGGAAAAAGTAAACAAAAGGTAAGAATTAAAGTGTAATTCAAGCAGTGGGATGGAAAACCTAGAAAATAATTAAAGACAGTATCAGAAATTGGAAACATTGTAGCAGAAATGAAGAATAGCTTCCATAGACTCACACAAAGAGAAGAAAGAATGGAAAATCACTGGAGAGTATCTAAGAATTGTAAAATCTTTAAAGAAGACATGCATGTGGACTATGGAAATATCAGAACAAAAAAAATATGGAAGGAAAGGAGATGAACAAATGTCCAAAGCAGTAAGGAGTGAGAGTGCCCAAAATTAGTGGCATACACTTAAAGCAAGAAACAGGAAACCAAGAGAACCCCAAGCAGAATAAATATAAAAAATACATTTAAGTATATCATACTGAAACAGATGTAAAGAACACGGAGAAGAGCTTGGAGATGTCAGAGGATTAAAGATGTTGCCTTTTGAGGAACAAGGATGTGAATTACATGAAACTTCCCTCTAAGAAATCACACAAGAAAATGGAGAACATAAAGTGCTGAAGGAAAAAAAAAGAAAGTCATCAGACTAGAATTAAGTATCCAGTGAAGCTATCTTTGAAAAGTGATAGAGAGATAAAGACAAGAAAGAAAAAGAAACATATACAATTGACTAAAATCAGAAATCAACAAAGGACATTACCTCTGATGATACATAAACACAAAGTATTATAAGAGAATACTACACAAGCCAACCTTGATGAAAGGACATATTCCATCAAATACAAATTTAACTAAATAGACCCAGAAGAGATAAATACTCTAAGCAGACCAATAATATTTATAAAGTTTGAATATTAGAGAAATATAGCACTAAATGGTGTTTTCAAACAATAGAAGAGAATAGGCTTGATAACTTATTCAATGATGCTGGCATTACTTGGACACCAAACTCAATGAGTAAAATCACATGCAATTACACACCAATATACATTTCAAATCATCATATTAATAAATGAAATTCAACAGCATCTTCACTGTGTCCAGATGGGATTTGTCATACAACTACAAGAGTGCTTTAACATTAAGCAAATCAATCAAGATAATATGTCATATGGACAGAATTTTGCAAGGAAACCACAAAATTATGTCAAAGGTAAAGGCATTTCCTAAAAACACACGTTTATGATAAAAGTTCTCAGAAAACTGAGAATAAACAGATATTTCCTCCAAGCACCAAGTTGATGCTTGATGGGGAAGGACTGAAAGCGTTCTCCATAGGGCCAGGAAAAGGACAAAGGTATCATTTCCCCATTGATAGTCAACATTGCACTGAGACTAGCTAAGCAATTAAAAAAGAAAAATAATTTAATGTATACAATTTGGGAAAGAGAAATTCACATGTGTAAAACTCCCCAAAATCCAAAGGAAAGAAAGTGTGCATGGTACAAGTTCAACATGCAAAAATGCACTGTGCCTGGAAATTACAAGTTCATAAAAATTTTAAAAAGACAGTGGCCAAATGTGACTTTTTTTGGAGAATGACAGTCTTTGAAAGATTATTATCTTGCCCTTTCTTCCGCAATGATCCCAGTTTTAATGATTTGATCAAGGGATGTGATTTCTCAGAGAATACTTATCACACAGTACTCCCAACCCCAGCCCACTATAACCTACAACTCATCAACTATACTGGTGAACAGTTATGTACTCAAAAACGTTCTATCCAATAACTGAATTTTCAATCAATAAATTTCTAAAGAAGTGACTATTACTTTGTTGTGCGGTTACATCCGAAATTCCAGCACTAGCAATACAAAGGTAGGAGAATCATGAATTTAAGACCAGAATAAGGAAGAGTGAAGTGAGAAGATCGTGAGTTTGAGGCCAGACTTTGATACAAAGTGACTTTGCAGTGTATACAGCAATGTCCTGCTGAAAAAAAAATTACTAGAAGTTGCAACAATTGGTAATTAAGGGGACAGAGTAGAACAAATTCTCACTAGTAAAAGTAAATTTTCTAAGAGGAAATGCATGAAATTACATATGTGCCTTTAAAACCATAGCCTAGCAACAAATAGCACACACCCAAAGGGTTATGGGTACAGACAAGAACATGGAGTATCCTGATTGGCTGCAACAGCTGCATTCTGGAAGTTGATTGGCTCTATAGGTAGTGAGGGTGATTGTGACATCAAGAGTCCAGTTATCAGTATAGCCGTTGCAGCCGCTTGTCTGTCACTGGAGTCCAACGATGGCTCATCTTGAGTCCTCCTCTGCCAATGCTATATTGAGGTGAGAAAGAGAGGGTTTAGGAGTGATGGCAGCATCTCTGATGATGATAGTGGACGTCATGGCCAACTCTCTGAGAGGTATAATTTCTACTCCTAAAAGGTTAGACTTAGGGTGGGACTCCAGATCATTATCCCTTGTTGAATACACCAGCTGCTCGCTTCTACCCTAGTTGACAATGTGTTAAGAATTACAGAATTTGATGTTTCCCATGTCTCTAGCGTGGGGATAATCAGAAAGAGATAGTTCCAAAACACATTGTCTACTAAGTTACTGATGACATCGGAGCCCATTGACAGGCAAACCTTTGAGGGTAAGATAAATATTTTGGGGAACATGAACTGTTTGCAGCTGGGACATCTAATTCTGAGAAACAGTTCATGAAAAACAGTTCCTTCTTCAAGGAGGGAAGATAAAATCAGGGGGATTCTTCAAAAGGCTCCAGGGGAGAATCTTGTTTTTCCAGCTTATAGTCCCATGGCTTGTGGAAGAATGACTCCAGTATCAGTTTTCATCATTATATGGCCTCCTTTATCTCTATCTAAAAAACTCTGTCAAAACCTAAACACCAATTATAGAGAATATATAACATGTTGTTACTCATACAGCAAACTTAGACCTAAAAAATATAATATAACATAGTTGCAGAAAGGAGAATGTTGGGGTGAACAGGCAGAAGATGGGAAAAGAGAAGTTATTTGGGCTAGATGATGGAAGAATGTTTTATATATATATATATATATTATATATATATGTATATATATATATTTATGGTGTGTGTGTGTGTTTTACATATATATAACATCCTATGTTCTTAAACACTCACACACACACATATACATATGTAAACAGGGTGAATTTGTTCAAACTACATTCTATATATGGATGTAAATATTACAAACCCTTTAATACAATTAATTGAAGCTAATAAAAATAAAGCTTAAAAAAAGAATGGGGTCTCTGGACAGTGCAATTCATCTTGTAATAATCCATATATTCAGGAAGAATTCAAGGGTACATCAACTTGGTCATCTTGGTAGAGGAATCTGTATCATGAAACACAATTGTTCATGTTTTCTAACAGGATCTCCAAAAGGGAACAGAGTGGTCCCTAAAAGATTGCTCAAGAACCATTGCTAAGAATGAGGTAGGTGACTAAGTGGTCCTAGAATGTGCAGAGCAACTGATATGCTCATATGATTAATAAAATCTTCGGGGACTCTTCTGTTTCTCCAACATTTTTGTCATGCCAGCAATTCATATATACTAATGGATCCCTAATATTTCTAGGAAGCATCACAGTTTTTGTGTGCTTGTTGATAGACAATGTCCACAATTGTAGAGCCATAGGAACTGTTCCAGTGCTTTTCATTGTGTCCATTGCATTGTGTTTATGAATGTTGGCATTACTACAGGTTTCCACTTAAGAAAAGTGTTCTGTTACTAGTCTGTGTAGGTGCAGGTATCAATAGTTTGGAAAGATCCTGAATTGGTACAATGACCTTAGGAATTTTCTAAAGTACAAGTACAATTACAAAAGTAGCAAATCAGTTTCCCATGATATGTTTTTCAGAGAGGGTCAGGTCCCCATATTGACTTAGAGATATCTTCAAGAGAACAATTTCATCCACATAGATTACTTCTGCTTTAACTCTAAATCACAGCGCCAGAGTATCGTGCCTTCATCTACTAATTCAGGGACTGGGACATTCCTAAACACTTCTATCAACAAGATTTGCATGCTGGGGATATGATAAGAAACCATGGAGCCCTTCACATTGTCAGTGGTTATGCATGTGTACTTTTTCTATGTTGAACCTGTGAATATTGAGGGATATATGGCATAGTCATTCATTGACATCATGGCTTCCCTGAAAAAATAGGGGTAAAATTCAGAAATTTCATGTTTTCCATATAAAAATACTGGAGGCTCCTGAAATTGTCTTAGCTCTGAAGGAAGCCATGAATGTAGGTAGAATTTAAGTGTCCTTTACTAATGGTCGTGGCAATGAAAGGAGCAGATGTCCTGATAGGGAACAACTGTCTCTTGAAAATCACTATCACATATTTTCTCTTTGCTCATTCCCTTCATGGGAACACAGTGACATAAACAATTGTTATCAGTGCCTTGGATCATGTTTTTTTCTTTCATTTTTTTAAAATTTATTTATTCATTTTTATTCATATGTGCATACAATGTTTGGGTCACTTCTCCACCCTCCTCTCACCCCCTCCCTTACCCCCCACCTCCTTCTTTACCCCCCACCCCCTCCCTTTCCCCCTCACTCCCTTGCTACCCAGCAGAAACTATTTTGCCCTTATCTCTAATTTTGTTGAAGAGAGAGTATAAGCAATAATAGGAAGGACCAAAGGATAGTTATACAGGGAGTTGACTCACATTGATTTCCTGTGCATGTGTGTTACCTTCTAGTTTAATTCTTCTTGATCTAACCTTTTCTCTAGTTCCTGGTCCCTTCTCCTATTGGCCTCAGTTGCTTTAAAGGATCTGCTTTAGTTTCTCTGCATTGAGGGCAACAAATGCTATCTGGTTTTTTAGGTGTCTTACCTATCCTCACCCCTTCCTTGTGTGCTCTCGCTTTTATCATGTGCTCAAAGTCCAATCCCCTTGTTGTCTTTGTCCTTGAGCTAATGTCCACATATGAGGGAGAACATATGAATTTTGTTCTTTTGGGACAGGTTAACCTCACTCAGAATGATGTTCTCCAATTCCATCCATTTAACAATGAATGCTAGCATTTCGCTCTTCTTCATGGTTGCATAAAATTCCATTGTGTATAAATACCACATTTCCTTAATATATTCATCAGTAGTGGGGCATATTGGCTGTTTCCATAACTTGACTATTGTGAACAGTGCTGCAATAAACATGGTTGTACAGGTGCCTCTGGAGTAATCTGTGTCACATTCTTTTGGGTATATCCCCAAGAGTGGTATTGCTGGATCATATGGTAGATCAATGTTTAGCTTTTTAAGTAGCTTCCAAATTTTTTTCCTGAGTGGTTGTCCTAGTTTACATTCCTGCCAGCAGTGTAAGAGGGTTCCTTTTTCCCCACATCCTCGCCAACACTTGGTGGTGGTGTTGCTAACAATAGCTATTTTAACAGGAGGGAGGTGGAACCTTAGTGTGGTTTTAATTTGCATTTCCTTTATGTCTAGAGATGGTGAGCATTGTTTTATGTGTTTTTTGGCCATTTGAATTTTTTCATTTGAGAAATTTTTGCTTAGTTCACTTGCCCATTTCTTTAATGGTTCATTAATTTTGGAAGAATTTCGTTTTTTAAGTTCCCTATATACTCTGGTTATCAGTCTTTTGTCTGATGTTTAGCTGGCAAATATTTTCTCCCACTCTGTGGGTGTTTTCTTCATTTTAGAGACAACTTCTTTTGTTGAGCAGAAGCTTTTTAGTTTTATGAAGTCCCATTTATCTCTGCTATCCCTTAGTTGCTGTGCTGCTGGGGTTCCATTGAGTAAATTCTTACTTAAACCTACTAATTCCAGAGTATTTCCTACTCTTTCCTGTATCAACTTTAAAGTTTGGGGTCTGATATTGAGATCCTTGATCCATTTTGAATTAATATTGGTATAGGGTGATATACATGGATCTAGTTTCAGTTTTTTGCAGACTGCTAACCAGTTTTCCCATCAGTTTTTGTGAAGAGGCTGTCTTTTCTCCATCATATATTTTTAGTGCCTTTGTCAAAGACGAGTTGGTCATATTTGTGTGGCTTCATATCTGAGTCCTCTATTCTGTTCCAGTGGTCTTCATGTCTGTTTTTGTGCCAGTACCATGCTGTTTTTATTGTTATTTCTTTGTAATATGGTTTGAAGTAAGGTATTGTGATACCTTCAGCATTGTTCTTTTGACTGAGTATTGCTGTGGCTATTCATGGCCTCTTGTGTTTCCATATAAATTTAACAGTACATTTTTCAATCTCTTTAATGAATGTCATTGAGATTTTGATGGGAATTGCATTAAACATGTAGATAACTGTTGGGAGTATAGACATTTTTACTATGTTGATTCTACTAATCCATGAGCATGGGAGATCTCTCCACTTTCTATAGCCTTCCTCAATCTCTTTCTTCAGAAGTTTATAGTTTATAGTTTTCCTTGTAGAGGTCATTCACATCTTTTGTTTTCATATATTTTTCGGTTTGTTCATTATTAGTGTATAGAAATGCTAATGACTTTTCTATGTTGATTTTATATCCTGCTACCGTGCTATAGCTATTAATGATGTGTAGGAGCTTTTGAGTAGAGTTTTTTGGGTCTTTCAGGTATAGGATAATGTACTCTGCAAATAGGGATTTTTTTTTCATTTTTCTTTTATTATTCATATGTGCATACAAGGCTTGGTTCATTTCTCCCCCCTGCCCCCACCCCCTCCCTTACCACCCACTCCGCCACCTTCCTCTCCCTCACCCCTCAATACCCAACAGAAACTATTTCGCCCTTATTTCTAATTTTGTTGTAGAGAGAGTAGAAGCAATAATAGGAAGGAACAAGGGTTTTTGCTGGTTGAGATAAGGATAGCTATACAGGGCATTGACTCACATTGATTTAAATAGGGATATTTTAACAGTTTCCTTACCTATTTGTATTCATTTTATTCCTTCTTCTTGCCTAAATGCTCTGGCTAGGAATTCCAGTACTATGTTGAATAGGAGTGAAGATAGTGGGCATCCTTGTCTAGTTCCTTATTTTGGAGGGAATGGTTTCAGTTTTTCTCCATTAAGTATAAGGCTTGCTATAGGTTTGTCATACATAACTTTTATAATGTTGAGGTACTTTCCTTCTACTCCTAGTTTTCTTAGAGCTTTTATCATGAAATGGTGTTGGATCTTATCAAAGGCTTTTTCTGTATCTATTGATATGATCATGTGGTTTTTCTCTTTGCATCTGTTAATGTGGTTAATTATGTTTATTGATTTTCGTATGTTGAACCACCCCTGCATTCCTGAGATGAAGCCTACTTGGTGATGGTGAACAATCTTTTTGATGTGTTGTTGAATTCAGTTTGCCATTATTTTATTGAGGATTTGTGCATCAATGTTCATTAAGGAGATTGGCCTAAAGTTCTCCTTTTGAGGGGTGGCTTTGCCTGGTTTTGGGATAAGTGCAATACTGGCTTCATAAAATGTGTTAGGCAGTTTTCCTTCCCTTTCTATTTCATGGAACAGCTTAAAGAGGGTTGCTATTAGTTCTTCTTTAAAGGTCTGATAGAATTCATCAGAGAATCCTTCAGGTCCTGGACTTTTCTTTTTGGGGAGACTCTTGATTGCTGCTTCAATTTCATTTTGGGTTATAGATCTATTCAAATGATTAATATCTTCGTGGTTCACTTTCAGATGATCATATGCATCTAGAAGTCTGTCCATTTTTTTAAGATTTTCAAATTTATTTGAATATAGGTTCTCAAAGTAGTCTCTGATGATTTCCTGGACTTCCATGGTGTTTGTTGTTATCTCCCCTTTTGCATTCCTAATTCTACTAATTTGGGTTTTTTCTCTCCTCATTTTAGTCAGCTTTGCCAGGGGTCTATCGATCTTGTTTATCTTTTCAAAGAACCAAGTTTTTGCTTCATTGATTCTTTGTGTGGTTTTTTTTTTGGCTTCTATTTCATTGATTTCAGCTCTTATTTTTATTATTTCTCTCCTATTTGTTTTGGGATTTGCTTGTTCTTGTTTTTCTAGGACTTTGAGATGTATCATTAGGTCATTGATTTGGGATCTTTCAGTCTTTAATATATGCACTCATGGCTATAAACTTTCCTCTCAGGACTGCCTTTGCTGTGTCCCATAGGTTCTGGTAGGTTGTGTTTTCATTTTCATTGACTTCCAGGAACCTTTTAATTTCCTCTTTTACTTCATCAATGACCCATTCATTTAGTAATGAGTTATTCAGTTTCCAGCTGTTTGCATGTTTCTTATCTTTACTTTTGTTGTTGAGTTCTAGTTTTATTGCATTGTGATCAGATAGAATGCATGTATAATTTCTATTTTCTTATATTTGCTGAGGCTGGCTTTGTGCCCTAGGATATGATCTATTTTGGAGAAGGTTCTATGGGCTGCTGAGAAAAATGTATATTGGTAGAAGTTGGATGAAATGTTCTGTAGACATCAACTAGGTCCATTTGATCTATTGTATATTTTACATCTAGGGTTTCTTTATTGATTTTTTTGTTTGGATGACCTATCTATTGATGATAATGGGATGTTAAAGTCTCCCACAACCACTGTGTTGGAGTTAATATATGCTTTTAGGCATTTCAGTGTATGTTTGATGAAATTGGGTGCATTGACATTAGGTGAATATAGGTTGATAATTGTTATTTCCTTTTGGTGTATTTCCCATTTTATTAGTATGTAATGTTCTTCTTTATCTCTTTTTATCAATGTATGTTTGAAGTCTACTTTGTCAGAGATAAGTATTGCAACTCCTGCCTGTTTTCAGGGGCCATTGGCTTGGTAAATCTTCTTCCAGCCTTTCATCCTAAGCCTATGCTTATTTCTGTTGCTGAGATGGGTCTCCTGTAAGCAACAAATTGTTGGATCTTCCTTTTTAATCCATTTTGTCATATGGTGCCTTTTGATGAGTGAATTATGTCCATTAACATTAAGAGTTAGTATTGATAGATATGTGGTGATTCCTGTCATTTAGTTGTCTTAGTTGTTTGAGGGTTTGATTTTTGTGTACCTAAATTGAGGTTACTCTCTACTTTCTAGCTTTTTCTTTTCTCGTAGTTTGGTGCTGCCTACCCTTTCAAGTTGGTTTTCACTGTCTGTGTGCATAATCCTTTGAAGAATCTTTTGTAGTGGTGGCTTTGTGTTCACATATTGTTTTAGTTTCTGCTTATCATGGAAGACTTATTGCTCTATCTTGAATGATAGTTTTGCTGGGTAGAGTATCCTGGGTTGAAGATATTTTCATTCAGTGCTCTTCTTGCTTTTAATGTTTCTGTTAAGAAGTCTGCTGTGATTTTGGTTGGTTTACCTTTGTATGATATTTTTCTCTTACAGCCTTCAATGTTCTTTCTCTAGTTTCTGTACTTGTTGTTTTAATGATGATATGCCATGGATTAGCTCTTTTTTGATCTAATCTGTTTGCTCTTCTGAAAGCATCTTGCATCTGTATGGGAATAGGTTTCTCTAGATTTGAGAAATTTTCTGTTATTATTTGTTGAATATATTATGCATTCCTTTTGCTTGCACCTCTTCTCCTTCTTCAATGCTCATGATTCTCAGGTTTCATCTTTTGATGGAGTTTGTGAGTTCTTGCATTTTCTTTTCACAGTTCTTGAGTTTTTTAACTAGTAGTTATTCAGTTTTTCCTTTAATTACCATTTCATTTTTGAGTTCTGACGTTCTGTCTCCTGTTTGTTTTATTCTGCTGGACTGGACTTCCATTTTGTTTTGCAATTCTGTTTTATTCTTTTTTCTGAGGTTTTCCATATCCTGAGTCCCTTCCCCTTTAATGTTGTCTATTTTTGTCCTGAGTTCATTTATCTCTTTTTTAATCTTGTTCTTCGTTTCACTTTGATGTTTATATAGTACTTCTATGGTTTCATTTCTTCTTGTGCTTTTTCAAATTCTCTATTTTTGTGACTTGGAATTTCTTGAATGTCTCCTCTATATTTTTGTTGACCATATCCAGTATCATCCCTATAAAATTCTCATTGATTACCTGTAGTAGTTCTTTTAGATTGGCCTTTTGGGCTTCATTGGGTTCTTTGGCATAGTTTATCTTCATTTTGTTGGAGTCTGGTTCCTGTACTAATTTTTTGCTGTGGGTTTCCCCACAGAAACAGGTTTCCCTGTTTTTTTTTTTTTTCCCTGTTTTTTCTGTCTTTCCGTCATTGCCCTTGGTGGTGTTACTGTCCTTGTACTGTGTGCAATTAAGTATTTTCTAGCTTGTAATAATAACAATAGTTATATTTAGAATGGAAGGGTGAGAGGAGACGGAAAGCAAAGAAGTTAAAGAAAAAGGGAAAAACAAATAAACAAGTAGGAAAAAAAAACAAATAACAAAAGTGTTTCAAAGATATAAACAGAGAGAGATAGTGTACTTATCAACAGTAAGCTGAACAGGCATTAGAAACTGAGAGAGGATTGAAAATAAAAAATAAAAAATAAGAAATAAAAAAATAATAAAAAATAAATAAATGGAAAAAGAAAAGATTAATATATATATATATATATATATATAGATATAGATATATATATATATATATATATAAAACTTCTCCTAGTTCAAATGCAATAAAGTTTCAGTCTTAATAATTTTGGTGTTCGTTTCTCAGCCTCCAATCCTGGAGATGGTGTCTCAGAAGTAGTTGTATCATTGTCTCATCAAAAGGGAACCAAAACTAATGAAAATAAAACAAAACATAGCAACAACAACAAAAAACCCACAAAGTGTCCCAAGTTCAAATGCAATACAGTTTCAGTAAGTTTTTCAGCATGCAGGTGTAGTTGGATTATTGTCTTATCAAAGGGAGAGAGAGAAAAAAAATAGAGTCAGGAGACAGTTCTGTGACTGGCTATCTGCATCCATGGCTCACCTGCCCATTGCTGTCAGCCTGCTGTTGCTGGAGGTTTTCTTTATGCAGAGATCAGGAGTGAGCTTGACACTCACCTGGCCCTGCAGATTTTGTTTGTTCAGAGTTCTCCTGGACATGATGCCACTGCTACAAGCATTCCCCTTTCCAAGCACACTGGGGGAGGTGACACTGCACCAGCTTTCTCAGGCCTGCATGTTTATTTACAGTTCACATGGGAAGTGGGTCTTCCCCCTTCTCCAGTGGAGTTTTCATCCCACCACCACTTTAACAAACTTTCCCACTCCTGATTGCTGGGCGTGTGCCACTGCTCCTGCCTTCTCCAGCCAGCTTGTTTATTTACAGCTCACTGGGAAGTGGTCTTCTCCCCTCTCCTGTGGAGTTTTCCTCTCACTGCCACTTTTACAAGCTTTTCTGCTTCTGATTACTGGGCATGTGCTGCCGCTCCTGCCTTCTCCAGCTGGCTTGTTTATTTACAGCTCATGTGGGTACTTGTCATTCCCGCTCTCCTGTGGAGTTTTCCTCCCACCACTGCTTTTACAAGCTTTTCCACTCCTGATTGCTGGGCATGTGCCGCCACTCCTGTTTTCTCCAGCCAGCTTGTGAGGGATTTCCCCTTCCCCCTCTTTGGCACTCAGGTCACCCTGCCCTCTTTGCTATGTGTGTTTTTTCTTGTTATTGCTTATTATTCAGTTTCTCTTTGTTTCCCTGTGTGGGGGTCAGTCTGTCCAGGGGGCTGTGCTGATCTGGCCCAAGATTGTCTGTGGGAGTACCACATACTGCTTAGCTCACCTTATTGTCCACATCTTCGCAAGCTGTCTGGGCACTGGCATCTGGTGGTGGCATGGGAGTCCTCCTGGTTTCTCTGTTTAATGTGAAGTGGAGATGCTATGCACAGGCTGGAGTTGTGGAGGCAGCAAAGTTTTGCCTCTTCTGGGTGGCTTTTCCTGTTTAAAGTGTATCTCCAAGATTTTACTTTAGGAGGCATGCTTTCTGCTTCCTCCCTCTAGCCGGCATCTTGGAATTCCAAGGCATAATTTCCTGGATCATTGTTATGTAAGTCACAGACTGTATATGTAACAGTTAGACACACTGACTTTAAATAGGCAGGTAGGTGAGGAGGTTGTGCCCCAGAATTTTACCATGTTTTTATGCATTATTCTAGTAATGTCTTAGGTTGTGAACTGGTTGGAGAAGATGGCTCATTCAATCACTAACCCCTTTTACACTCAGATGTTTTGAACACTATCATATTTCCCTCTCTTATTGATAATAAAGTAGTCAAAAATGTGTATGTTAATAAGAACATTATCAAGAACCATGTTATTTTATCTTTGATATAGGTAATGCATATTTCAAGCACATAATAGTAAATGCTAAAAGGTCATCCAGACAGTTTTGGGGCAGGGAATAATGGCAGTTTAACTCTCAAGGGAAGAAGGGTTCTCTTCTAAGTCTGTGTCCTAGGCGTCCTACAAATCTGAAAGTGCTATAACTGGATCTTGAAATGATAAAACCATGTTGGAAATGACATGTACCATATAGAATTCCCATAATGTATTTTTTGAAACAGACAAATACATCTGAGTTAACCAAAAACGATCATCAAGTTGACCATCCCTTTTATCTATGGTAGTGCTGTTTTAGCCTAAATCTGACTATTGCATATAGAACAATTAAAACTGTGTCCCAATTCTTTTTCATCACTATGCTTTTGTTTCTGGTCCTCAGTAAAAAATGACAGTTTCCTCAGCAATTATAATGAATATGAATTTCAGTTTTTATTTGATGGAGAATATCATGTTAAACTTGTGTTTGGTGAGGATTGGTTATTTCATGTTTCACTGCCATTTTTGTTGACCTTGAGCATAGTTGCAAACATAGGATATTTTACAGATGTTTAGTCAAGAAAGGATAAAGTCTGATAACCATAGAGGTTACCTAGAATCAATCTAACTAGATAGAGTGAAAGTATACTTCATCAATGTCAGTGGTCAAAGAAATAGATTGGGGTCCTGGTTAACCAACATATATCCTTAAACACATTTTTATGTTTTCTTAAAGTTTCTCAGAAAGAGAGCTTGGCTTGGTGATCCCAAAATATTATTGAGTAAATACAGCTAAAAACTTAGTATGTGAATATATATAGTAAAATACAACAAAAACAGTTAAATCTAGATATATACTAAATTGTTTTTTGAGGGGAGAAATTTCAAAACATCATGATGGAACATGGCTGGTGTTAAGATACAGATTAATTAACAGCATAGAATCTCAGCACTTTTTTGGAAAAGTCAGGTGATGACAGTATTTACACCAATTCTTGTTAATATGGTTTGGATTCAATGGCTCTTGTAAAAAAGGATAGAACCTTTAGCAATTGCAGTGACCATTGTTGTAAACATTTAATAGACAAGTTAAACTTTATGTTGAACCTGAAAATGTTGAGGGAATAATAGTATCTTTTCCATTGTCAATCTGTGGTCATAGCAGTACAGAAATAAACCAGAATATTTCTTATGTGTTCAATGAAAACAGGATGGCCTGTCCTGATGATACTGTTAGTGTCAAATTCATACACATATCCAGCTAAAGTTCAAATGGCCCTTAAGAGGTACTTTGAGAATGTCTGTTTGGTAAGTATCCTGAAGAGCAAGTATACTCTGAAAGGTATTTTTCTATGTATTTTTTCAGGCTACCTAAAGAGAACTCAAAAACCTTGGAAAAATTCCTACAGAAGTTTCCTAATAACCAGGTGGGTAATAGTGATCATACAGCTTTAGGATAATATACATATATGTGGTGTATGTATATACTATTTCACCAAAGGAACACAAAACCAGCAGCTACAATATGAAAGTAAACATTGTATTAAATAATCTTTGTGAAATCATATGTGTGCATTCCTTCTAGCACACACCTCTTCTAATTTATAATATGCAGTAAATATAACCCAATGCTTCTAGAATTCCTCTGACTTGCCCCATGTGTTTACTGTGCCATAGAAACCATGCTTGGCTAATATCTTCAAAATGTTTAAAAGTTACAAGATAACTAATACACAAAAGAAAGAACTTCTCTGAAAATGGTTTAAGCCTAATTCCCTAACCACGTTTAGCTGATATGAATAGCTTTGAAGTTGTGTCTCCAACTTCTACTCCATTTTTCTTTGTGTGCATTTCCCTGGTTTGCCTTACTTGTGTAATGAGTTCTTTGCAGTATTTTCCCTTATAACTTGTCTTAAAATTATTTTCTGTGACCCATTCAGCAACAGGAAATAGCATCAGTTAGCAGTCAGGTTATTGCCTTGCTTCTTCTTTTCCTCTTTTCTCTGTTTCTCTCTCTGTCTCTCTCTTTTCCTCTGATTTATGAAGAGTTTCCCATATACTTTTTTACTCTCCCACTCTACATTTTTAGTGAAAATCTACTTTTTAGAAAATGAGAACTTCATCTGAGAGTTCCAAAGATAATCCTCAATTGAATTCTAAATAATTTGTCAGTGCTTGAGATGGTTGAAACCATGTAACCTGGATGGAACCTGTAAGTTTGACAAAACAGTTAAAGATGAATTTTTTCAATATAAAAAGTAAAATTTCCTTCAGAGTTCCAGTGTAAGCCCTGAAGCACATGGCTAATGCTCAGGAGACTTTGGTCTTCATAAGCCACATGCTTTTCATCCAAAACACCTTTTAGGCTTCAAGGAACATTCCTGGACCATACACTGGTATTTGTAAATGGTTTGTCTTCCCATACTCAGGCCAATTAGCTCCACACAATTTGGAGATAATCTGAAACAAATGACACAATATCTAACATATTTCTGAAAAAAAAGTTCCAAACAGCAAATTTACAGTCCCCAGAATGTAACTCTCAACATGCAAAAATGCACTGTGTCTGGAAATTACAAGTTCATAAAAAATTTAAAAAGACAGTGGTCAAATGTAACTTTTTTGTAATCATCTTTTTTTTTTTTGACAGTCTTTCAAAGGTGACTGTCTTGCTCTTTCTTCCACAATGATCCAGTTTTAATGATTTGATCAAGGGATGTGATTTCTCAGAGAACACTTACCATACTGTTCTCGCAACCCCAGCTCACTATAACCTACAACTCATCTACTGTACTAGTGAACACTTATGTACTCAAAAATGATCTGTCCAATGACTGATTTTTCAATCAATAAATCTCTAAAGAAGTGACTATGAATTTTTTGTGCTGTTACATCTGAAATTCCAGCACTAGCAATACAAAGGTAGGAGAATCATGAGTTTAAGAACAGAATGAGGAAGCGTGAAGAAGGAAGATCATGAGTTTGAGATCATACTTTGATACAAAGTGACTTTGCAGGGTATACAGCAATGTCCTGCTCAAAAAAAAAATACTATAAGTTGGGACATTTGGTAACTAAGGGGACAGAGTAGAACAAATTCTCACTAGTAAAAGTAAATTTTCTAAGAGGAAATGCATGAAATTACATATGTGGCTTTAAAACCATAGCCTAGCAACAAATAGCACACACCCGAAGGGTTATGGGTACAGACAAGAACATGGAGTATCCTGATTGGCTGCAGCAGCTGCATTCTGGAAGTTGATTGGCTCTATAGGTAGTGATGGTGATTGTGACATCAAGAGTCCAGTTATCAGTATAGCCGTTGCAGCCGCTTGTCTGTCACTGGAGTCCAATGATGGCTCATCTTGAGTCCTCCTCTGCCAATGCTATATTGAGGTGAGAAAGAGAGGGTTTAGGAGTGATGGCAGCATCTCTGATGATGATAGTGGAAGTCATGGCCAACTCTCTGAGAGGTATAATTTCTACTCCTAAAAGGTTAGACTTAGGGTGGGACTCCAGATCATTATCCCTTGTTGAATACACCAGCTGCTCACTTCTGCCCTAGTTGACAATGTGTTAAGAATTACAAAATTTGATGTTTCTCATGTCTCTAGCGTGGGGATAATCAGAAAGAGATAGTTCCAAAACACATTGTGTACTAAGTTACTGATATGACATCGGAGCCCATTGATGGCAAGCCTTCAAGGGTAAGATAAATATTTTTGGGAACAGGAAGTATTTGCAGCTAGGACAAATAATTCTGAGAAACAGTTCATGAAAAACAGTTCGTTCATCAAGGAAGGAAGATAAAATCAGGGGGATTCTTCAAAAGGCTCCAGAGGAGAATCTTGTTTTTCCAGCTTATAGTTCCATGACTTGTGGCAGAATGACTCCAGTATCAGTTTTCATCATTTTATGGCCCCTTTATCTCTATATAAAAAACTCTGTTAAAACCTAAACACCAATTATAGAGAATTATAACATGTTACTCATACAGCAAACTTAGACCTAAAAAATATAATATAACATAGTTGCAGAAAGGAGAATGTTGGGGTGAACAGGCAGAAGATGGGAAAAGAGAAGGCATTTGGGCTAGATGATGGAAGAATATTTTATATATATATATATATATGTATATATATATATATATATATATACACATGTGGTGTGTGTGTGTGTGTTATATATATAGCATCCTATGCTCTGAAACACTCTCACACACATATACATACGTAAACAGGGTGAATTTGTTCAAACTACATTTTATATATGAACATAAATATCAAACACTTTAATACAGTTAATTGAAGCTAATAAAAATAAAGCTTAAAAAATAAAGAATGGGGTCTGTAGACAGTGCAGTTCATCCTGTAATAATCCATATATTCAGGAAGAATTCAAGGGTACCTCACCTTGCTCATCTTGGTAGAGGAAACTACCATGAAACACAATTGTGCATTTTTCCTAACAGGATCTCTGAAAGGGAACAGAGTGGTCCCTGAAAGATTGCTCAAGAATCATTGCTAAGAATGAGTTACGTGACTACTGGTCCTACAATGTGCAAAGCAACTGATATGCTCATATGATTAACAAAATCTTAGGAGACTCTACTGTTTCTCCAACATTTTTGTCATGCCAACCATCCATATATACTAACGGTTCCCTAATATTTCTAGGAAAGTCACAGTTTTTGTTTGCTTGCCGATAGATAATGTCCACACATGTAGAGCCATAGGAACTGTTCCAGTGCTTTTCATTGTGCCCATTGTATTGTATTTATAAATGTTGGTGTCACTACAGGTTTCCTCTTAAGAAAAGTGTTCTGTTACTAGTCTGTATGGGTGCAGGTATCAATAGTTTGGATAGTTCCTGAGTTGGTACAATGACCTTAGGGATTTTCAAAAGTACAGGTATAATTACAAAAGTAACAAATGTGTTTCAAATGATACGTTTTTCAGAGAAGTTCAGGTCCCTACAGTGACTCAGGGATATCTTTAAGGTAACAATTTTTTCCCATGTAGGTTAGTTCTGCTTTAACCCTAAATTACAGCACCAGAATATCGTGCCTTCGTCTACTATTTCAGGGACTGGGGCATTCGTAAACACTTACATCAACAAGATTTGCATGCTGGGGATGTAATAAGAAACAATGGAACCCTTCACATTGTCAGTGGTTATGCATGTGTACTTTTTCTATGTTGAACCTGTGAATACTGAGGGATACATGGCATAGTCATTCATTGTCATTATGGTTTACCTGACAAAATAGGGGGAAAATTCAGAAATTTCATGTTTCCCATCTAAAAAATACTGGAGGCTCCTGAAATTGTCTTAGCTCTGAAGTAAGCCATGAATGTAGGTAGAGTTTAAGTGTCCTTTAATAATGGTCATGGCAATGAAAGGAGCAGGTGTCCTGACAGGGAACAACTGTCTCTTGAAAGCAATTTCATATATTTTCTTTTTGTTCATTCCCTTCATAGGAATACAGTGACATAAACAGTTGTTATATAAATCACAGACTGTATATTTGACAGTTAGACACACTGATTTTAAATAGGCATTTAGGTGAGGAGGTTTGGCCCCAGACTGTTACCATGTTTTATGCATTATTCTAGTAATGGCTTAGGTTGAGAACTGGCTGGGGAAGATGGCTCATTCGATCACTAACACCTCTTACTCTCAGATGCTCATCTGGAGAATGTTTTGAACACTATCATATTTCCCTCTCTTATTGATAATAAAGTAGTCAAAAAACATGTGTGTTCATAAGAACATTATCAAGCATCATGTTATTCTATCTTTGATAGAAATATGCAATACAACACATATAACACATATTTCAAGCACATAATAGTAAATGCTAAAAGGTAATCCAGGCAGTTTTTGAGTTATATAGTGCAAGGAATAATGGCAGTTTAACTCTCAAGGGAAGAAGTGTTCTCTTCTAAGTCTGTGTCCTAGGTGTTCTACAAATCTAGAAGTGGTGTGACTGGATTCTGAAATGAGAAAACCATGTAGGGAATGATGTGTACCATATTGAATTCCCATAATGTTTTTTTGGGAACTGATGAATACATCCCAGTTAGCCAAAAATGATTAACAAATTGACCATCCCTTTTACATATGGTAGTGCTGATTTAGCCTAAATCTTAGACTGTATGTAGAACAATGAAAACTGTATACCAAACTTTTTTCTCCCTATGATTTTGTTCTTGGTCCTCAGTTAAAAATGATGGTTTCCTCAGCAACTATAATGAACATGAGTTTCAATTTTTATATGATGGAGAATATCATGTTAAACCTGTGTTTGCTGGGGCATTGGTTGTTTCATGTTTCACATCCATTTTTGTTGACCTTGTGCATGGTTGCAAACATAGAATAATTTACAGATGCTTAATCAAGAAAAGATGAAGTCTTCTAACCATAGAGGTTACCTATAATCAATCTAACTAAGTAGAGTTAAAGTGTACTTCATCAATGTCAGTGATCAAAGAAATAGATAGGTGTCCTGGTAGACCAACAGGATCCTGCAACACATTTGTATATGTTATCTTACAGTTTCTTTGAAAGAGAGCTTGGTAATCCCAAAACATTATTGAGTAAATATAGCTAAAAACTAGGTATGTGAATACATATAGTTAAATACTACAAAAACAGTTAACTCTAGATATGTACCAAATTGTTTTTTGAGGGGAGACATACCAAAAACTCATGATGGAACTTGGCTGTTGTTAAAGTTCAGATTAAGTAACAGCATAGAACATCTGCCCTTTTTTAAAAAAAGTGAGGTGATGACAGTATTTATAGCACTTCTTGTTAATACGATTTGGATTCAGTGGCTCTTGTAAAAAAAAGATAAAACTTTGAGCTATTACAGTGACCATTGTTTTAAACATTTAATAGAGAAGTTAAACTTTATGTTGAACCTGAAAATGTCAAGGGAATAATAGTATCATTTTCCATTGTCAATCTGTGGTCATAGCAGCACAGAAATAAACAAGAATAGTTTTGTATCTGTCCAATAAAAATAAGATGGCCTGTCCTGATTATACTGTTAGTGTCACATTAATAACATATCCAGCTAAAGTTCAAATGGCCATAAGAGTAATTTGAGAATGTCTGTTTGGTAAGTATCATGAACAACAAGTATATTCTGAAAGTCATTTTTCTATGTATTTTTTCAGGTTCCCTAAAGAAAACTCAAAAACCCTGGAAAGATTTCTACAGGAGTTTCTTAATAACCAGGTGGGTGATAAAGTGATCATACAGCTGCAGAATAGTATACGTATATGTAGTATTTGTATATACTATTTTGCCAAAGGAGCACATAATCAGAGGTACAATACAAAAGTAAACATTGTGTTAATGATCTTTATGAAATCATACATATGCATTCTTTGTAGCACACCCCCTTCCAATTTATAATATGTAGCAAACATAACCCAATGCTTCTAGAATTCCTCTGACTTGCCACATGTGATTACTGTGCCATAGAACCAATAATGTCTATCACACCAATTCTCTTTATCAAAAAAAAGAAACCATGACAATAAAATAATAAATAAAATAGGCACATATGTGACAAGGTCCTAGTTTATTATCAGCCTAAACTAAATCTCTCCAAGCTTGGTTAAGAACATTAAATCATTGTAAATTCAAAATGATCAAATTTACAAGATATCTAACACACAAAAGAAATAACTTTTCTTAAAAGGGTTTAAGCCTAATTTGCTAAACATATTTAGCTGATATGAATAACCTTGATGTTGTGTCTCCAACACCTGTACTCCATTCTTCTTTGTGTGCATTTCCCTGCTTTGCCTTGCTTGTGTAATGAGTTCTTTGCAGTATTTTCCCTTATAACTTGTGTTAAAATTACTTTCTTGAGCCATTCAGGAACTAAAAGTAAAAAATGAGTAATGAATTGAGGATTTTTCCTGTATCAAAGTCCTCTTCTGCACATCTCCAGTGACGGAATTTTAGGTGAATCAGCCAGGAGGTAGCCATGTTCTTGCACAATAAGTTCTTGAGTCTTCTTGTAAGTAAAGGAAAATTTTCAGGCAAAACTCAAGAATGGACGAAATCTCTAGACCATTCAGTTCAGTTGGAAATGATCCGTATATCACTGGAGAATTAACATTTATATCAAAAATAATGCTGCTTGAACTAATAGATAGGTGTTCTAGTAGAGCAACTTGTATCCTTAATAAAAAATTTGTGCATGTTTTCTTACAGGTTCACTGAAAAACAGTAGAGTATTTCCTCGAAGACTGTTGAGGGAGAAATTCTAATAACAAGAGTAGGTGATAAGGAGGACCAAGTACAAAGCATAACATCTGATATTCAATGTTACTGAGGTTTAGCAGGGTTTGTGTGTATGGTTATTGTCATGCATTTTGCATTAATTCTGTGTAGGTCTTGCTTATTATGCAGGGATCAGAAGGTGAAACATTCACCCATCTGACAACTCTTTATTTTCAGATATATATTTGTAGAAGGTTTTTGCATTCTTACATCTCCCTGTATCTTTGGCCTGTACATAGTGAGTCACAAGTCTATGTCTCACATTCCTAATCAAGAGTAAGATTTTCTTGATCTTCACAGAGGTAACTGTGTATTTAATGCTTCAGTGTTAAAGGCATAAGGAGGGATCCACATAATATTCATAATGTCCATCCCTACAATCTTGACCAAGGAATATCTTTAACCTTCCCTGTGGAGAATAACAAGTCTCTTTAAAGTCTCTGTTCATGAAATCCAAGGAGTTATAATTGTATCCTAAAAGTATACAAAAGCTACTATATTACTGTGAGCATAGGCAGCATCAGGATTTTGTCAAATCATTTTTAAATTATGTCTCTTACAGAGACAGGCCAAGTCTGACAATGAGCCAATACATCCTCTCATGGAACACTGCTGGCATGCATGAAAAAGCTGATATGGGCCTCTGTGACAGCACAGAACTTCTGCACATCAAAAACACAGCTAAGGTGTGACTATGGCCCCAAAACTGTACATGCATTTTGCCTGTCTTGGCTCAGTTCAAACTGACAGTGTCATTACTAATTGTACTGACAAATGATTAAACATTTTAAGTGGCATAAGATGTTATTTTGAATCCATGAATTTGGATGGAATGATTATATTGAGCTGCTCTGTAGTTGACAAAGTCCTGTCAGCCCAGAAAGAGGCATTTTTTTCATTTTTGGTGGGACAGTTATTGTAAGTGTTTAGAGGAGAATTGATGGACCTCATGCTGATACCATTATTCTCAAATTAATCCAAGTATCCCCTTACAACTCATATGCCCATTAACAATGATTTTGTCTACATAATTCCTGAAGAGAAATTGTATCCTGAAACATGACCGTGTTTTTTGTTTTTTGTTTTTTCAAGTTTGCTAGAAGAAAACCAAAATGTGCAGGAAAGATTCTAGACCGGAGCTGGCAAATATCCAGTGGAGTGAGAAGGTGTTGATAGCCCAGGTAAATCTTCTCATCATCAACCTTCAGATAACCAAGGAGGCTGTGTCTGATTTCATCATATCTTTTTTACAGGTTGCCTTTTTTATCTGTATTCAGGTATGATATTTTGCCAATTCAATCATTAGATACCTAACTGTTTTCAGATATACTTAATAATTCATTATGAACATTTCAATTTCCCCAAAGTTTTTATCCTACAAGCCTTCAACTACTTATAGCTCCCTAGTATTTGTAGAAAGCAGCACTTATTATTGTGGTTTCCTGAGAGAAAATGGGAATTTAATTTCATATAAGTGGAAGAATAAGAAAAGTTCCTTGTAACTTTTATTGTGTTTTCCTTAGGGGTGTTGAGTCTAGAATTTTTAGAAGTTGCTTCTTATTGGAGTATTTCTACCAGACTGAGTGGATGATCCTCTGTAAGTATGTACAGCATGTAAATGCATCATGAGTGGATGCAAGGAATTTGGAATTTTTTAATGTGTGTGGTATGACACATGAAACAATTTACTTTTGCATGATGTGTTTGACAGAGACAGATAGCGAATTCAAATTTATTCATAGAGATTATCAAGAGTAAAATGTCTCCTAAATAGTTAAGCACTGATATTACCATAAATCCCTGGATAGAATGTTTTATGTTTATCTACAAAGCTGAGGAATGAGAGTGTTCTGAGCCTCTCTTTCAACATAATTTTAATGCACTTCCTTTGATAAGAACCCTTGTAGCCCTAGCAGTTGTCATAAATATGTGGTTTTAGCTTTTCTCTGGCCTGCAAATTTATGCTGAAACTTTCAATACTGAGGAAGACTTGCTGCAATGGTTCATTTTCACAGTTGCTGATGTGCCAACACTGAAGGAAACTCAAGATACCCTCAATATTTCTGATCTAGACATGGTTGATGTTCTTGAAATCTGTCAATTCTGAGTAGTCTATTATTCAAATTTAAATGATACTACATAATTGCCATGGAAACTGGAAGGGAAACCTGTCCTGGTAGAGAAAACTGAACACTAAAACACAGTTTTTATAGTCTTTTTTTCATTCTAGTATGAAAATACAGAACATAGTAGAGGATTGTAGACAAAATTTAATAAGCTATAAGTAAGTGGCAGACTACACATGATAGTGGATGTAACTTGTTTGTAAATGTCCTCATAGGTGACAATTCTGTGCCTTATGTGGTGTTGCCTTGTTCCTTCTGATTCCCAATGGAGGCCATGTGATCCTGGCATAACCTGCAGGAGAAGTAAGACTTCATAAGCACCACACTTTCCATCAAATACCTTTGTGGCACATGCCTCATTCCTTACACTTCAAGGAACATTCCCATTCTCCTGAAAGGAGAATAAATGTTTGGTCTCTTAATACCAGGGCTCATTAGCTCCACACAGAGTAGAGACAATCTGAGGAACATGACAAAAGAACTTACACACATCTGAAAAAAAATCCCAGAGAGCAAGTTTACAGACTCCAGACATTAAATTTCATTGCAGAAAGCTCACACTGATATTGATAGCAAAAAGCTAAAATATTAAGAATTTCTTTACCCCTACTTCACTTCTCTTAAATTTTTGCAATTACTCCACCTAACACAAACCAAGTCCATCAAAACCCAACATCTAATGCCTTTCTTCATCTTCCTACATAACAGAAGTCTTGAGTTGGCTTTCACTTTCTTTTTTGAGCTTACTCTTTTAAAAACTGACAAATTGCCTAACTAGATTCTTTTATCCAGGATTTTAGTTCATATTTTTGCCTTAGATTTTCTTAATGTAGAAAAACTTTTAAAAACATTGCTGTGTATCATGAACTACAATTACATAATTCCTTCTATAGTTTTTCAGTGACCCATTGAAAAATGTGTTATTCATTGGCCATGATTTTTGATGGCTTTTGCAGTTTTCTTGCCACTGATTTCTAATTTTATTCTATTATGGTTTGTTAAGATACAGGGAATTATTTTTATATTTTTGCTTATGTTTGCTTTATGACTTAGGGTGTAATCTATTTTCAAAATTGTTCAATGAGCTATTGAGTAAAATTTGCAATATATTGCTGTAGGATTGAATAATCTATCAATGTATGCTCCGACCATTTTGTCCATGGTATTGTTTGGTTCTAGGGTATCTTTGTTAACTTAATACCTGGATTCTGTGTATTGATGAGAGTGGAATGCTGGAATCTCCCACTCTCATAGTATCTGGACTTATCTGTTCCTTTAAGCTCATAGCCCTTATTATCTGAACTTAAATAATTATATATTTATTGTTGGTTTTTGGTGTATTCTCTCTCCTTTCTGCTTTCTTGCTGGTTTACTAAGACCATTATTCTACTTGATGTAAGTTTATAGTTTTGTTATTCCACTCAGTCTTAGGTAAAATATACCATTCACTGTCTCTTAAACTCCCATGAAATAAAAAAAAATGTTTGTAGATTCTTTGCAAAACCCAAAGGACATCTATAGTCACACAGGTTCTCATGGATTGGGACTGTTTCCTTTGCCCTCCAACAATTAGATAACCAAGATCCTGGACAAAGATGGCCATACATGGCCACCATGACTTTAAGCATCTCTTCATTTATATTGATGATAAAAAATGTCACAAAAGATATCTCCCCCTAAATTTTATGGAACACATGTGAAATGTTCTTTAGAAAAAGTAACTCTTTAAAATTAAACTTTCAAAAATTGTATCTTCATTAGTCTGTAGCCAAAACAACTGCTTACCAGTAATTTCCACAAAAAACAAATAATTAGCTTCATAAAAAGCACACTTTCCAGTGTCCCTTCCTTTATCTGCAGAAGGAGAGGCAATGTTGATTCTGTAGCCAAAGACGAGACTCCCAGAATTAACTCTAAGAAGGTTTTTCTAATTAATATCATTGCTACAATCCTAGGTAGACTATTTTAGAGTTCAAACAACTTATAAACTAAATTCTTAGTAATCTATTTTAATATCCAAAAGGGCCACTTGTCAGATATTTAAAACCCTACTCCACATTTATCATCATAGCCCTTATTGTGTGCCTCATCATGCATTTTGCTAGACTACTAATTAAAAAGGAATTGCAAATGACCTAAAAAATGGGCCTTGGGTATCACACATTTGGATGAAAAGGGCAACTCCTCACAAAACTGTAACCAGTTAACTAGCATCTTTCTAAAATATTAAGGACCTATTCTTATCAAAGAACATTGGTGGGATAGGACATAACTGAAGTAGGAGAACTCCTGCCTAGAAAGTAGGAAGTCCAAATTTCAAGACCTCAGTAAAATAAAATATAATAATAATGATAATAAACAAAAATTCAACAAAATGATTTTGGACACCTAATTAAGATAGAGCTCCACTGAAAGATCTTTTATTTCCATTCTGTGATTCCCTGTTCCTCTTCCACCAAATCCAAACACAAATTTAAGACTGATTGGGAACCTGTTGTCATTCCATGAAATTGTCTCTTAAAGCTTATGCTAAGAAATTTCAAATATATAAACTTCTATGAAAACATCTGCAACAGAACAAATGGACCTAATAAGTATTAAAAACTAAAAATACTTGGCCTATGAATTAAAACTTAATATTTAATACATGCTTTTTCATTAATACCTATTTTATAAAAAAAAATTAAAAGTCTCTAAGTGCACATTTACTTAGACTTTATAAAAAACTTTGGCAAATTTAAGAGAGACCTGAACTCATAACAAAACAAAAACCCAAAAGAGTTGGTGACATGTTTCAAGTGGTATAGTGCTTGCCTATATGTGAACTGTCCTGAATCAATTCCTGGTACCAAAAATAAAAATATAGATAAATAAATAAACAAGAACTCTGAACAGTCATCCTGTTCTACCTGTGCAATCTGAAAAGTAATAAACAACCTAAACAAGATCCCTAAAACAGCAAGTGCTCTCAATATTTCTACCACTCCAATACTCAAGGGACTGTCTACTTCCTCTCCGTGTTGCAGATCATCCATATTCAGAATTTTAGCTCATCAGTATATGTATTATTAACATTCCTTAATAGAGTTATTAAGTAGCAAATAACTCACAGTAAACCTTCATATAATCCAAACACACATACAATGTCTCCTAAAAAATAGCACATATAACTAAATAACAGTACAATCACGTTACTACTTTTACCCAGGTATGTCAATATAAAGCTGGGCTCGAATGTTTCTCCAAAGACCTTAAAGACTACTAATCTGCTCAAAGCTGTAACTACTACTTTAACTTAACCTGGACAGATTACAAATCACATTTTCAATGGTCTAGACTTCTAAATATAAACACAAATTTTAGATAATGATGCAGGACTATCCTGATGATATTAGAGTCAAGGTTAGTTGATACATGGAAAAAACTTTTGTAAATGGTACAATGTACCCCCACCCAGCACAATAATATAAAAGAGAAGAAAAACTATCTAATAAAAAATATGAGCCATTAAAATCAATAAAAAAGTCATGTATTCCAAGACCAGTACAAATTAAAATTGTCAACTTAAAAGTGTTAATTTTAACTTAAAAAGTTATATAGTCACCTGTCCCATTAAAAACATGAAACTACCAATATATAAGACCATTGATTATTTCTCAAAAATCATATAACATTGCACACTGAACAAATAAAATCTTACTCAGATTATAGGTCAACTGACAAAGAACTTAGAAATATACTAAAATCAACTTTAACTCTAAAAAAGATGAACACCTTTGAAAATGGCTTTCATAAGTTTGTCAGAATCAAATATTGATCACAAATTCAAAAAAAGAGAGAATGAGACCTGAAATTCATATTACAAATTTATAATTTGTCCTTTTGAGATTTGAACAACCAAAGCATAATTTTTGAAAGATAGAAAAGGTCAAAACAGGAAAATGACTCTAAAAATAAGCCCCCAAATTTAAAAAGATGTTTCCCCAATCTTAAATAAGGATAAAAAGTGACTTCATGCAAAACTGGTTACATGTATAAAGAAGTCCCATAAGCCACACCTTCTAAAAAAATGAATTCAAAGTGCATCAGATAACTGAAGGTAAGTTCCAAAAGGTTGAAACTACTTTTCTCAGGGAACAGTAGTATTTGGGATTAAGCACAGGGCCTCAGATTTTCTTGGCAGGCACTCTAATACTTGAGGCTCACCACACTGGAAGACATAGGTAGAGGTGATAATTTTCTGAACAAGATTCCAATTGCCCAGTCAATAAAAACAAGAATTGACAAAAGAGATTGCATCAAATGAAAACACAAAACTTCTTCAAATCAAAGGAACAATTTCCAGAGTCATGACACAGCACATAAAATGGGAAAAAATCTTGAGCAGCTATTCAACAAATAAAGGATTAATATTCACAATCTACAAAGAGCTCAAAAAATTATACATTGAAAGAACAAATACTCCAATGAATAAATGGGCAACTGAATTGAACACACAATTCTCAGAAGAAGAACAAATGGCAAATAAATATAGGAAAAAATTTTCAAAATTCATAGCAATACAGGAGAGGCATATCAATAGTCACTGAGATCCATTTCACCCCAGTCACCATAAAACAAAGAACAGTATGTTTCTGAGGAGAAACTTTCCTTCCATGGAAAAGAACTCATAAAATGTTATTGGGAGTGTTGACAAGTGTCACACATACAATGTTACTTGGAAATTCAGCAAGTATTACTCATATACTCTTATTGGGGATGTCAAGAAGAGTCAATCATACACTGTCATTGAAAAGGTAAAGGACTGACTCTGCTGTGGAAATCAGTATGGAAGGTCATCAAAAACAAACAAACAGAAAAATGACACAAACTAAAAAGAGCCCTACCTATCAACCCTGCTACACTGCTCTTGGGCATGGATCAAAAGGATTTGATCGAATACATGACAACACCTGCACACCCACATTTATCACCAAAGTATTCACAATTTCCAAGCTGTGGAATCAGCAATTATACACAACAATCAATGAATAGATAAAGAAAATGTGTTATATGTACCCAATGGAGCATTATTTACCTGCAACAAATGAAACAATTATGCTATATGGAGAAAAATGGATGGAATTTGGATTCGTCATGATGATCACCACAAGGCAATCTCTTATGTGGTCAGATGTGGAATCTGGGCTTACAATGACTATGATGATGATATTAAGGTAAGAGGAGTGCACAAAGTAGATTTTCCAGGGGAGATTAGTGGGCTGATAGAGGGGGAAAGGAGAGGTACTGGTGGGCAAAGAACCTCTAAGTGGTTTACACATATACATGAAGATAGGAAAGGGAAAACTAGCAAGTTCTGTTTGAAAAGAGGGGGTGTTATAGAAGACAGGTGGATTTTATAGAATAATAGAGGAGGTGAACTTGTTTAAAGTATACCATAAGCAACCATGGAATTGTCATAATGTAATCCATTTATACAATTAATGTCAGTCATAAAAAACTTCACAATTAGAACTCAAATTATCAAAATAAAAATATCAACCAAAATATAATCTCCTTACAAAACTTAAGCTCCCTCTGCAAATTACCCCTAAATTCCAAAAAACTACAGCGATAATCCCTAAAATCTAGATATAAAAATCTAGGACACTGAAAGTCTAATTTCAAAAAAGTATCATATAAACTGAGTGTATATATTTTCTGCTAGGATAAAAGGCAAACAGAAACAAATGGCCCTCTCTGGAGAGATGTTAGGTCCTCTACCTCTGACATGGCAGATCTTAATTCTAATGATGCCCAAGGCTTCCAGTGATCTAGCCCTAAACAGTCATCTTTCTGTACATATTAGAAACTCAAATATTTCTTAGTGCAACAAAAATGATAAACTTCATTTAAGTGTTGTGGACTAATGTTGTGTCATAATTAATCCCCAGATCATTTTCTGAAAAAAATAGTACATCAATAAACTCTCCAAGTTCAAAATTTTCACTCTTTTCCTCACATACAGATATAAACACTTCAATTTCTTGAAACAATACTTTCTCATTTAACAAAATGGCTACTTCATTATTAGACACACATATTTTGACTACTTTAAGGACCACAATCTTTTTAAACTATCAACCGTGCTATGTAATTCCTTTGAGTCTAGTGAAATGTCAACATAAAAAATAGCATAACATCCCCAAAAACATCTTTTGGAAAAAAATCCTACCACTGCCAAAAAAAAATAATTGAAAAAAAATCTTAGTTCTAAAGCACAAAAAAACCCTTCAGAACAATAATAGCTCAGCCTATTGTCATTTACTTATCAAACTCCTTTCTGCTCTCATGAAAGCCAATACCATATTAAGCCAATCTCAATCAGATCCACAAATTTTAATGACTAATAATTTATCATTGCCTTATCAGTCTCTATATACTTCATCTGTTGTTTCAAATAAGAAATAAAAACTTACACAAAACTTATAAAACACTGCAGCATCAATTCACCCCATATTTCCTAATCCATGTAAGTATTTGGACTTACATACTTAAAGACAGTTCATGGTTTACTGTTTTATTTTTATGTTTTTTTCCTTTATTGTGCTTAACGTGGGTACATTGTAGCATTTACGAAGGTTCATACAATGTATCAAATATATCACACACTAATTCACCCCTCTATTCTTATTTTTAAAAATACATTCTTCCAGGTTCCTCAAGCTCTAAGCCTCAATTTATAGTTATTTGAAATAAACATATTCAGACATATTAAAAACAACTCAGTATACTACAAGCCTTTTGTCCAATGATATAAAAACAGTCCACACCTTTGAAATATATCACAAAACTATAAGCTCTAAGTAGAATGCAATAGCCCAATAAAACATGGAAATGTTTTAATAACCTATAGCCCAAAAGGTAAAACTAAAATACTTAACAATATACTAATAGACATCACTAATTAAAATACATTTAAATAGTTTTTAAAAAATGGCCTAATAACACATCATCCTAAATATAAAACACCATTCAAAATCAAATCCAATACTCTGGTGACAAAACATATGCACTCTCAAATACAAGAGACCTTAAAATTTCCACATTCACTTAAGATAAAAATTAACAATAATAAATACTTAAAATTATAATCAAGTATAAAATGCCTACTTTATCTAGTTATTTTACATTGGAGTCCAACTAATTAAGAAAAACTCTTCATGAGAAAAGAGAAAATCACTGATAAAAAGAATAAGAAAAAAAACCTAAATGAATGGGTTAAATCCCTCACAGTAAGTATAAACATTTTTTAATACTCAAAACTACTGATTGGTGTGCCACAAATTAAATACAGAAAAAAATTGGAAGTCTCCTCGATTAGCTCATAAAAAATGCAATAGTTATGCAAGAAAAAACTATAGTCCTGCCTAACCTTAGGATGGTAGGAAAATGATTTCCATAGACACACACAAAAAAAATACAAAAAGATCTTACAAAACCAGTATGATATTATAAATAAAAAGGATTTGTTTTCAATGGGTATGATTAATTAGTCTCTATGATCATTCCTTCAATAACATTAAAAAATAAAACATGTGTATTCTCTCAGCCTCTTTACTCAAAAGTCCTTCCATGGTACAGTTTAGGAGATATCTCTCTTAAATTAAAAATAGGAAAACCAAATGTTTTTCAAAATATAATGTCCTTAACCTACTAATTGCTCCTTAGGGAGGCAGAAATACCCTCATAAACCTTGGTGCTCTGTTTATATTCCAATTATCTCAATGTCTCTACAGCCCTAATGGTTTTTGAGAAGGAACGTAATGCTAAATCTAATTCTACACCCTACATTACTGATTTTATAAGGCAGTGGTTTTGGAGGGAATCTTGTTTAAAATATTATAATATTTGTTTTGATGCTTATATTCTCTGATAATAAGCACTCTGATAATATTTATGTTGTTTTTATGGTGACTTTTATTCTCTAGAATATTGAATAACTTCCTTTCCAATACAAAACTACACCATACTCCTGGTATCCTGGTATCATCCTATCCTGACAGTCCTAGGACTGTCACCTTTCAACAAACTAGGCTATGATTGCAGTACCTTCTTAAGCAGGGATAATGCTTCTTTAAAACAGAAAAGAGCTATAAGCACAGATGATCGACCCTCCATGACTTCTTAAGGTCAAGGACCAAATGTCATTTAGGGTAAAATTGGGACAACTAGCATGCAACCAATGCAAGCTAGAATATGGATGTGGGATTAAAAAATAAAATACTGCATGAAAGAACCCTCAAAGAAAATATTGGATGCGTTTGTCCTAGTGGAAATCAGATTAACTCACCATATATACTAAGCTACAAGAACAAATAAAAATTTCTCTGAAATTCCTCTGAACTTGTCCTTGTGGAGCACTGTGTACCAAGAATGAAGAATGACTAAGGCATCAATACTTTCAGGCAAAATTATGATCCTGACAGTTATTTCATATAGTAAACCTTGTTATAAGATCATTTGATTTGTAAGACCTCTCCAGATATAATGCCTTCATGCTAGTATAATAATATCAAAGTATTACAACAACTAAAACAGAAGAATACAAGTGTCCAGAGAATTAACACATACACAACACTCAATCTAGAATTCAGATAATGTCATCAACGTATGTTCCTGCTTGTACAGAACCTTTTGCGAAAGAATTTATTCATATGCTTTACCTTCCCAAATGCACTCCATTTGGTGTGTATTTACCTGTTGTCCTGTGTCTCACTACTTTTCTTCTTTACTTAATAGAATCTTTGCCATACTTTTAGCTCATATATACTCTTAAAATTCTTTTTTTCAACACATTTCAGAAGCACAAAATCCATGGACAGTAAGTCAAGGTCCATGTGAAAACTTTCTTAGCCTCACTCCACTATCAATAGTACAGTGCAGCTCATTGGATATTCAGTATCCACTTAGGTTTGAGTGAGGCCTAAATTGGTATTGCCAAGTTTTCATGCACCTATACTCTTACCGTTTGGCTCTTGTTGAGAGAGTACAGGACAGCACATTCTGTCTTAAGAGGTCTTCATAATTTCAGAGATATATAAATAATAATTAGAAGACACATACTTACCAACATTTTTTTCCATTAAAGTGCTTAAACCATAATTGCAAACTAATATGACTGGAAAGGGCCATATATTGCTCTATGCTTGCTGATAATGTACATTAAACTTTTAGTAGTGAAACTGTGAGTAATAATCAGGTGATTTGCTTTATATCCCCTTTGATGCATGCCATGTACAGTGCTATATTTCCTCCTATTTCCCATGTATATGGTAAAAACTTGAGTATGGTACTCACATTTCTATCAAGTGTGGTTTGATGTGTGTCCTTGCAGACAAATAATATGTATTAATTTCTCACAGGGATACAGGTATTAGCAGATATCCAGATAATAGCCCTTGTATTGATCACTTTGATATTGTGAATGCTTACAAGTATGCTCTCAAGATAGCAAGTGTTCCTATACCAGATTGAGTACATGGAGCTCTGTAAGTATTCAGGTCATGTAGAAAATACCTAAGATGATGCAACAAATTAAAGACTTTTCATATTGACAGACAAGTTGAGACAAGTTGCAAATGTATTTCCCAGGATGTGTTTCTCAGAGACAGGTCAAGGAGTACTGTGACTCACTGAGATCATCATGAGTACAATTCTTCCTACATAGGTAAGTACTCACAACATCCTGAATCACAACAGGGCATCTTATGTCCATGTAATATTAAGGAACTAAGCGAATTCATAACCTCTCTTTACTTTTGGTGCACAAGCCTGGAGTATGAACAATGGAGCCCTTAACAATTAATTAATATCACTTTGTAGTTTTTCTAGCAAGGAAATTCATAATTAACTTTGAAAAAATTATGATTTTCTGGTTTATTGTTATTTTTTGACTTGGCAACACAGGAAGATCAAGAATTTTTTAAGGTTCCAGTCTAGCTTTTTGGGTGATCCCGAACTTCTGTTAACTCTGAATTAGTGCATGAATCTATGTAGAGCTTAAGTGGCCCATAATAATGGCTGAGAGCCAGGAAATTGGGAGGAATATGTCCTGATAGAGCAGGTTGTTTCCTGAATAATTGATTTGTATTCTTTCTTTGTCATATTCCCTTAACAAGGGCACAAGAATGCCAACAGGATGCTGTTAGTGCACTGGTAACTGTTAAGAAGTCACTATCACATCAAGTGATCATGCAGACTTTCTGATCTACAATATCCATGTACGTGACAACATTATGCTTCACCAAGGTATTGCCATGTTATTGGAATTATTTCTGTGAGGTATCTCTAAGCATAGAAGCATTAGAGGATGGCAAGTTCAATGTTTAAGATGTCTTGTTCTCAAATGCACATCTGAGGACTTTTTAGCACATAACATAATTCTACTCTACTGTACATGTAGAGATCAAAAGAAAACCTGCATCTATCCATAACAATGTATAAAAATCAATGTATATTTGACATTGACAACTTTTAGAAGCATAAATCAATATCCAGGCCCTTTTTAAAGGATCTATCATGGAGATAGAATTTGGGAATATTAGCATGTGTACTCTCAAGAGAATAGGGTTGTCTTACAAGTATTTTCTCTTGATTTCCAAAATTCTTCAAGTAGTAGAGGTTTAGTCTTTAATGATGCAAATGACATTGAGAACTATGTGTGACATAAAAACTTTCTGTTATATTTTGTCTGAGACAGAAGAAGGTATCTCTGGGAGACAAAAAAAGTCCTCAAGTACAGAATGCCTGGTATCTAGATTAGTAGTGCTAGTGGTCAAATCTTACTATAAATTATATGACTTTCCTATATATAGAATAATATTTCCTATCATTTACATTTGGTAAAAGTGTTTAGGTAAGAAATGACTGATCTGTTAATGCTTATAGTGACCATGTATATACTTCTTATACACACGTTATTCCTGTGTATATTCAGGGCATTGTTGTGTTTGGGATCAATGTCATTTTTATTGGTCATGAGAATTCTTGCAAATATAGGATATTTGTAGATACAGATTATGAATTGCTGTAATGACCAGAACATACAATTCAACTTGAATTAATCTAAGAATCCACATAATGATGAAGGGTACATCAAAGTAATGTTGTTCATGATAACACATATGTGGGCTGGTACTGCAACTTGTTTTGTCAAACACTTCTGTGCATGTTTTCTCATAGGATTTCTGAAAGAGAATAGAGCATTTTGTGAAAGAATGTTGATCAAGCATTGTTAAAAATGAGGTAGGTGATAAAATGATCCAAGTGTAAAGCAGATTATCTGACACTAAATATAAATGAGATTGAACAGGATGTGTGTGTCTGGTTATTGCCATGATTTTGCAGTAATCCAATGTATGTCCTGCCTAATTTGTAAGTATCCAAAGGTGCCATACTCACACATGAAAAGCCTTTTTGTGATAGACATTTGATTATGTTGTTGTAGTCTTATATTTCTCCCAATTTTTGTACTATGTGTGCTAAAAACATGAATATATGCCTCACATTTCTAATTGAGAGTAAGATTTTCTTGCATCCTTAGATAGATACTATGTAGTTAATACTCTCAGTGATAGAGGAATTATCAGGGATCCACTTAATGTTCATATTTTCAATGTCTTTGATGATGACCAAGCAATATCTCTAGGCTTTTCTAAGAAAGCAATGGGTCTTTTAAAAGTCTCTATTCATGGAAACCTGGAATTAGCCATGTAGTTTTAAAAGGATCCCAAAATGATAACATGAGCAAGGATATTACTGTGAACACAGGTAGCTTCAAGTCTTTACCTAATTGGTTTGCAATGATGTTTCTTATAGGGAGAGGCCAAGCTTGAGAGTGAACCAATAAACTCTTCACATGGAATACAGCTGATAATTGCTTATGTGGCAGCAGTGGCCTACATGACAGCACAAAACTTCTGCCCATGAAAAACAGGTTAAATGATGACTGTGACCCTGAATCTTCCTGTCACACATTTTGGTTTTCCTGGATTGAATCAATACTTTCAGGATGGTTGTAAATTTTAATTTCCAAAGATTAAGAATTTTATTGTCATAACATGTTATGTTGAACAGATTAATATTGAGGGAATGATTATATTGTGCCTCCCCATCATTGCTGTGGTCCCATAGGGTGAGAAATAAGCACAGTTTTTACAATTGTCCACAGAAGAATTGAGTGCCCCTTTTATGACACCATCAATTTCATATTAATTTGTGTGTCTATATAGAGCTCAAGTATGCCTTAACAATGATTTTATGGACATCACAATTCTGGCATCCTTGAAGAGCCATTGTATCCTGAGACATGCTCATGTATGTTTTCTCAGGTTTCCTACAAGACCACTAAAAAAAAGCAGAAAACAATTTTAAATGATGTTTGCTAACACCAGCGGAGTGATAAAATTGTGACAGTATGGTGAAGATCTTCTCAATTTCAATATACAAATAAATGAAGGGGCTGAGCCTAACCTGGTGTCATTGATTCTTTGCACACATTGCCTCTTTCCTTATTGGCTAGTGTATAGGTATGAGATTAAGCCACATTCAGCTGTTGGATTTCTTCTTATTTTCAGATATATTTATTTACTCATTTTGAGGTGCTTCTATTCTACCAAGGTTTTTAACCATGTAATGCATTCATCATGTATAGCACCTTAGTATTTCCAGGAATCATTACATATCTTAGCGTGATTGCTGAGAGACATTGTTGATGTAATGCTCATACAGGTAGAGGCACAAGAAAGACTCCATATAATTTTGATTGTGTCCTTCTCTATGATGATCAGGGTTGAATTTTTTCATCTTTTTTCTCAGGAGATTAAGACTAATTTTACAAGGCTACAGGAGTGGACCTCTGCAAGAGTGCAGCTAGTATAGAAGGATCATGATTTGATATAAAGACATGGGAATTTTCTAATGTGTGTGGAATGGCACATATAAACATATTTTTTATGCATGATGATTTTCTCAGAAGCAGGTAAAGATTTCAAATTCAGTTAAAGATCATCAAGAATAAAATGTCACCTAAATACTTAAGCACTGGTATGAGTGCAAATCACAGTGTAGGAGATCTTAATGTTCATCTACAAGTCTGAGAAATTACTGATTTTAACATGCTTTTGAGGTACAAGCTTTGATAAAGAACACTTTAGCCCTAGCAATTTAATGAACTAAATTTATGTTGAAACTCAGTGCTGAGGGAATTATGGTATCCTGTTTCACTGTCACTATCAATGTTCTGCCCATAAAAGATGAAGCAAGATATCCTCCATATTTTCAGTCTGGAAATGAAAGATGTTCCTGAAATTCCACCAACTCTGAAATGGACAATGATCCATGTGTAGTTTATGTGACATTTCATAGTGTTCATGGGCAAGGAAATTGGTGGATCCTGATAGAAAAAACTGCAACCTGAAACACGTTTTTTTTCTATTCCAGTCATGAGAAAACACTGAATATTAGTGGACTGTAGACAAAACGTTGGACATAAGTAAGTAAGGGTAAAACTCACATGAAAGTGGAAGCAGTCCAATTTTAAATAATCTGATAGGTGAGGAGGTAGTGCCTTACATGGTGCTGCCATTTTCCTTCTTGTTCCCAGTGGAAGCCATGTGGAAACCTGGTTAACACTCATGAAAAGTCAGACTTCACATGCATCACATTTTTGAGTTCAATTCCCTTTCTCACACATGACTTATTCCTAGTCTTTGAGGAAGTACCCATCTCTCCTAAAAGGAATACCTAAATGTTTAAGCTTTTAGAATCAGCACCACTCAGCTCCCCACAGGCAGATACAATCTGAGACATGTGACACAAGAACTTATATACATCTGAAAAAAAAAATCCCCCAACAACAAGTTTAGAGATCCTGGATATCTAACACTCATGTCAGAATAGTATCCACTTTACTCTACCTTTATTGATTCCTAAAAGCTGAAATATTAAGAGCTTCTTTACCACCACCTTCCTCCCCATACATTCTTCAATCACTTCAGTAACACTAAATCTCTAAGCTTGTCAAAATTATAGCCAGAAATGCCTTTTTATCATTTTGATAAATAGCAGGAGTCTCTCATTTATTTTCATTTTCTTTTTAGAGCCTAGTATTTTAAAAATCATAAATTGCATAGCTAGGTTATTTTATTATGGATTTAAGTCATATCTTTCCTTGGATTTGCTTAACTTGGGAAAAACTTTTAAATATATGCCTTTTTATCCTGAACCACAATTACATGATATAATTCCTAATTTCTTCAATGACCCTTGGGAGTTCAAAGTGAATTGTTCAATCTCCATCAATTTTAATGGCTTTTGTGGGTTTCCTTGCTATTATTTTCTAATTTAATTCCATGTGGTGTATTAGAAATACTGAAGTATTTTAGTATTTTTGTTGAGGTATACTTTATGTCCTAGGAAGTAATCTATGTTTGAAAAAGTTCCTTGGCCTGATGAGAAAAATGTATAAATTATTTCCTTAGGATAGAGCACACTATAAATATCTGCCTTGTCCATATTTTTCATGGTAATATTTAGTTCTAGGATGCCTTTGTTAATTTCTTGTGTGAATGTTCTGTCTGTTAATGAGACTTGGATGTTGAGATCATTCCACTATGACTGTGTCTAGATCTATCTGTTCCTTAAGCTCTGAATTTTGTTTGGTGAACTTGAGGGCACCAGTATTTAGGCATATATTTATAGTTGGGTCTTGGTATATTCTTTCTTCATTTTTGTTTTTGGCTTATATTAAAATAGCTATTAATTGAGGTAATTTTAAAGTTTTGTCATCTTAGTCAGTCTTACTTTTGTTATCTTAGTCAGTCTTATCTATAGTCAGTCAGCTACTATACCATGCTATAGTTTTAAATTCACATGAAACAAAAACAAATATATATAAATTCTTTGCAAAATCCAAACTATGTTTGCCAATCACAACTGATCTCATGGGCTGGGGGCTGTTTCCCTTGCCCTCTTCTGATAAAATAACAAAGATTATGTACAAAGAAGGGCAGTACATGGCCACTATACCTTTAATCAGACATACCTTTTTAATAAGTAAGTTAAAAATCACAAACACTAACTACATCTTAATTTTACTTAAAATTGTTAAACTTTCTTAAAAAATAACTAAGTCCTTTAAATTAACCTTTTAAATATTTTACATTTATTCAGTTCTGTCCATTATAAGCAAGATAAGTACTTACCATAATTTCAACAGAAATAAATTCACTAAACTCACTATGAAATATTAAAGACCTACCCTTGTCAAAGCTCTGTTTGCCTAGCAAGCAGGAAGCACTGACTCGAAAATTCCTGCAATGCAAAAAAAATTAACAATAATAGTAATAATAATGCAAAACTAAGAAAAAAATCAACACAACATTCTTGAGCACCTAATTGAGAAGGAGTTCTAATAAATTATCTTGTATTTCCATTCTTTTCTTTCAAATTCTTTTTCCAACAAATGCAAACAATAAAACAGATGTATGAACTTCTTAGCATTCCTCAAAATTATCTGCTAAAATATATACTAAGAAAGTGAAATATAAACATTTTATTTAAAAAAATTCTGCTACAAAACTTCCATATTCAGATTAATGAACATATTTTGTCTATGAATAAAAATCAAAGTTAATTCATTTTTATATTCATACTTAGTTTACAAAAAATATTTAAAAGCCTCTAAATGGACAAATGTATATTTTTAGACATTTTACCAACTCACACAAACTTAGAGAGATGCTAACTCCAAAAAATAAATAAAAACCCAAAAGGGTTGGTGACATGGTTCAAGTGGGATGATCCTTTATGTTAAAGGTCCTGATTTGGATCCTGGATAGTACAAAAAAGGAAAACAAAAAAAGAAAAAGCCTTGAAAAGACCTCCTGTATTACAGGTGCCCCCAGAACATCAAAAACAACAAGAACAAGATTGCTAAAAGCTCCATCTACTCCCACTCTTGCCACCACCCTGATACTCCAGGGTCTCTCTGTCCATTTCATCTACTCCTGGCTAGAGGACTCTTCTCCTCCATCTCACAGATCATCCACAATCAGGTTCCACCTTATCAGCTTCAGTTTTGTATCCTTTCCTTACTACAATAATTCTCCACTTAAACAACCCACCATAAAGTTTCACATAACCCCAAAACAAATAAAATATGGCTCCTAAGAAGTAACACAAATTATTAAATAATAATGCAAATGTATTTTACTACTTCTTTAACCCACATATTTTGAGCTGAGCTCAAATGATTCTCAAAAGACTTAAAGAGTATTAATAAATTCAAAGCTACTACTTTTAACTTAAACTGGACAGCTTACAAATCACATTTTCAGTTGACTATACTTCTAAATATAAACAAACACAAAACTTATACAATTACTAACAATTATTCTTATGATATTTTGGTCAAAGAGCCATTAAAAATAGCAAAAACAATTATGGATCCCAATATAGACCAAAATTAAAATGATCAGTTTAAGAGTATAATTTTCAACTTGAAAAGTTCCATTATTACCTGTGCATTAAAGCAGAAAATAATCAATACATTAGACCATTAATTATTTAAAAAATTAATCATTGCATACTTAAAAAAGAAAAATCTTACTTTGTCTCTAGGACAACTGAAAAGGACATTAAAAATATACTAAATTCAAATGTAACTTAAAAAAAGGGCAAACATCTTGAAAATGCCTTCTCATAAGTAAGCAAATGGCAAATATTGCTCACAAATTATAAAAAGTGACAATAAGAATTGAAAAACAAATTCATATTCAAAAGTAATATTTTGTTCTTTTGGATTTTGACTAGCATAACTTTTGAAAATTGAAATGTTAAGACAGAAAAGTAACAGAAAGGAAGCCCTGATATTTACAAGTAAACAATGCCAATATTAAATATAGATAAAAAATGACTGTTCACAATTGATTATATATATACACATAGAAGAATGAAGCAAGTGCCTTAACTCACACCCTCTACAAAAATGAATTTCAGATTAATTTAATATTGTAAGTTGGAATGGATTGAAATAATTGTGGGTTTTTTTGGGGGTTGGGAGGAGTTGTGTTCAAACACAGGTCTTCAGATTAGCTTGCCAGGCACCCTAATATTTTAGCCAAACTACTAGCTCCTAAACACAAAGAGGAAGCCAGGGAAAGCACTGTAACATGTAAGTATACACAACTGTTTTCTGAAAAATATTCCAGTTTCACAGTCAATAAGAACAAGAACTGACAAAGGGAATGCAATACAATGAAAACACAAAATTTCTGCAAAGCAAATGGTACAATTACCAGATTTATGATTGGGAGAAAATCTTTCAGCAGTGATTCAATAAATAAAGGATTAATATTCAGAATACACAGAGAGTTTGGAAAATTAAACACCGAAAGAACAAACACTACAATGAATAAATGGGCAAATGAGTTGAACCCACAGTCCTCAGAAGAAGTACAAATAGCTAATGAATATATGAGAAAAAGATTTCTACATCTTTAGCCATACAGGAGAGGCATATCAATACTACACTGGTATCCATTTCAGCCCAGTCACAATGGCAATTATCCATAAAACAAAGAACAACAAATGCCTCCAAGGATGTGGGGAAAAGGATCACTCATATGTTACTGGGAATGTTGAAAGGAATCATGCATACACTTTTATTGGGAATTTCAACAAGTGTCATTCTTGCACTGTTATTGGGAATGTCAACAAGAGTCAATCATGTGCTGTTATTGGGAAAATAAAGGAATGTCACAGCTATGGAAATCAGTATGGAAGCTCATCAAAAAAAAAAAAAGAAAGGAAGAACCACAAAAGGAACTAAAACCAGCCCTTCCTAATGACCCTGTCATAATGCTACTGGCATGGATCCAAAGGATCATATATCAACATACAGGAGCAACAGCTGCAACCCACATTTACCAGAGCACTATTCACTATTGCCAAGCTGTGGAATCAGAAATTATGCAACAATGAATGAAAGGAAAAGAAAATGTGTTATAAAAATGGATAATTATTCACCCATAATGAATGATCCAATTATGTTACATGCTGAAAAATGGGTGGAATTTGGAGTCATCATAATGATAACCATAAGTCAATCTCAAAAAGCAAAAAATCACATGCTTTTGATCAGATGTGGATTCTGGGCTTACAGTGAGTATGATGACAATATGGTAACAGAAGTGTAAAAGAAATCAGTTGAGAAATCAGACCTGTGTTAAAACCCCACTCGTGCTAATACCCTAAAAACCCTAAAGTATTTCAATCTATTCCAACTTAAAATATGATCTTAAATTCATCTCAGATTCATTTTGGTAGAGGGTGCAAGTTCAGGCACCTATTTCATTCTTCTATGTGTATAAAGCCACTTCTGCAGGAAGTCATTTTTTATCTATATTTAAAATTGGGATTCTTTATTTCTAAATATCAGTATTTATTTTTTTTTTATTTTCCTCTTTTAACATTAGGGGAAATCAGTCAGAGGATAGAGAGGGGAAAGGAGGAGGTACTGGTGGGCAAAGAACCTCTAAGTAGTTCACACATATAAGTGAAGAGGGCAAAGTGAAACCTCAAAAATAGTATTTGAAAAATGGTGGGGGGAGTTGTAGAGGTAGCTGAACTAATGTAGCATAAAAGGGGGTGAATGTGTTCAAAGTGTATTTTATATAACTATGGAATTATCACAATACTCACGTACTTTTAAAGTAAGCTAATAGAACTATCTATAAAGTGAACTCCACTGATTATCTAAACAAAAATTTCAACCAAATACAACACCTCACAAAACTTAAGTCCCCTGTAGAAAACAACACAAATACCTCCAAAAAATTGACTGATTCCTCTAAAATGTAAGTTTAAAACCAGGGAGAGTGAAAACTCTAATTACACCAAAGAATCACATGAACTGAAGACATATTTTCTCTGTTATGAATAAGGACAAACCAAAACAAATGTCTCTATCTGGAGAGATATTGATTCATCTACCTCTGAAATGGGACATCTTAAAGACTAAAGATGCCCAAGGTCTCTATATCTAGCCCTAAACATTCATCTTTCAATATCTTATTGAGAACTCAAGTATTTATCAGTATAACAGAAGTCATGATAAACTTAATTTACCTGTTGTGGATTAATATTGTAAATCCCTAGACTCCTTTCTAAAAAAAACAGTATATGTATAAAATCTCAAGGTTCAAATATTTTACTCCTTTCCTCACACATACACACAAACATTTCAATTTTTTACCACAAGAATTTCTCATTTAACAAATTGGCCAACTCCATTATTAGACACAAATATTTTGACTTCTTTTAAGACCACAATCCATCTAAACATCAAGCCTCTTATGCCATTACTTTGAGTCAGGTGAGTCCCTGAAATAACAAATATAACATTCCCAAAAAGACCTTATCAAAAAAAAATATTCACCAGTACCAGGAAAAAAAAAATGAAAAATTCACAGACCAAAATCAGAGAAACACGCTACAGAGCAATAATAACTGGGCCTATTGTCATTCATTCATGAAAGCCAGTACTGTGTTAAGCCCAAATCTAAATCAGACCACAGCCTTCAATGACTATGGTAAGATATTTAGTTTACTGGTGCCTTCCTAATCACCTTATAATACACTTAATGTCCCAAATATCAAATAAAACACCTACACAAACTTTTAAGACAAATTATAGCTCCTATTCACTGTATATTCCCTTTTTCCCATAATAGTTTGGTAAAAATGTTGGCTTAGTGTTCTTAGTTTCTAAACTGTATTAATTTACATACCTCTAGCTTCAAATATCACCTTTTGACTATATAAACATACCCAGACATGTTAAAAACAAAACAGTATAAAGTGTTTTGTGTTAAGGATATAAAAATAATCTAATCTTATTTAAAATTATTATGCCATAAAACTACAAACTATAAATAGGAACCAAATGCCCAATAAAATATGTAAATACTTTGCTAATGTAAAGCCCCACACAAAAATTAAAACTAAAATAGATAATGTCTGAAAACCAAATCAATTAATAGATAGGTAATAAAGCTTTATAAAACATCATGTTAAAAACACTATACAATATCCAAAACATAAAAATTCATTCATAGTAACAACCATTAATTGGGCATCAAAACATATGCACTCTCAAGAAACTTTAAAATTTCTACAATCACCTAAGGTAAAAATTAACAATATGTGAAAATTATAATTGACTTTGAATGACTACTATATCTGTTTATCAAACACACTTTTCCAACTAATTCACAATACCCCATTATGATTTAAAAAATCACAGATATAATGAATTTCACTAATTGTGAAAATGTTTAATACTCATAACTACTAATTGGTGTGCCACTAATTAAATAGAAAAATTTTTTTTCTTCTAAAACCTCATTGAAAAGCTAATGAAAAAACATAATACTTATGAAACAAAAAGCTATGCCCCTTCATGACACTAAGTTGGATAAGAAAATGTAATGTCACTCTTCATTAGATAAACAAATATTCCAAACAGATCTTACCAAACCTACTAAATTATCAGCATTAAACCATAAATAAACAAGATCTGTTTTGAACAGTTATGATCATTTAGCCTTCATTGTCATCCATCAATAACACTAAAAAATACAGCATGTATGATCCCTCATCATCTTTACTCAAAAGTCCTTGTATGAAATAGTTCAAGAGCAATCTCTTCTAAATTCAAAATTAATAAGAAAACCAAATGCTCCTCATAATAAAGTGTCCTTAACCTTTTAATTGCTACCCAGGGAGGAAGTAATGTTCCCTTAAATCTTCATGTTGTGTTTATATCACAAATATCTCAATGGCTCCTCAGTCATGAAGGATCTGAAGAACCAAATCAATGCTCTTTCTAATTGCATTAATGATTTTCTAAGAACATGTTTACTGGGGACTCCTGCTTAAAAATTATAATAATTGTTTTAATGTTTGCATTCCTACATCTCTGCTAATTTTTATGTCATGTTTATGATATATTGTCCTCTCTGGTAACTTCTTTTCAACACATAGCACATCAACTCCTGATATCACCCTATCATGACAGTGCAAGGACTAAATTTTGCATGTCATCTTTTAACAAACTAGTGTGATTCTCAGTACCTTTTAGGGCAGGACTGATGCAGCTTTTAGGCTGAAATATTGACAACAGACCACAGACCCTCCATGACTCTTTAAGACCGAGAACAAAAGTAATTTAGGGGAAGGTAAGGCAAGGAAAAGTAGGGACAAGTAGCGTGGAACAATTGTAAGCCTGAATATGGATGTGGGATTATAATACAAAATGTTGTACTAAAGAAGCCTCAGAGAAAGGAGTGGATGCATTCTTTCTAGCTCAGATCCCAATAAGTTATAACATATACTAAACAAGAAAAATAAAATTTCTTGTAAAATTCTTCTTAACTCATCCTTGTTGAGCACTGTGCCCAAGAAAGAAGAATGACTGTTGCATCAATAATTTCAGGCAAACATGTGCCTTTAAAAGTTATAAAATTTAGAAATCCATTTCAGAAGAACCTTTTATTAGTAAGGCCTCCCCAGACACAATGCCATCATGCTTGGAAAATAATGTCAAAACATTGCAACAACAGCAACAAGTTTACAAGTTACCAGGGAACTAAAATAAAACCACAACCACAAAATAGGTTTAAGTTAAGGTCATTAACCTTTGTCACTTCATATAAAGAACCTTTTGTGTAAGAACTAATACTTCTGCCTTAAGGTACCAAATGCACTCAACTTGGTGTTCTATGCATCACTATTTTCTTTCCTTTACTAAAGGATCTTTGCCACACTTTTACCTCACAAGTGCTCTTAAAACTTCTGTCTGACAGATTAAAGAATCACAAAATCCATGGAGTACTTTTTTTTTGCCCATGTGAAATAAACCTTAATTCCACTTCACTGACAATAGTACAGTGCAGCCCACCTGATGGTAAGTATCCAGGGAGGTTTGAGTGGTGCCTCCACTGGTATTTCCATGTTTTTGTGCAGCTATACTCTTAACATTTAGCTCTTGTGAAGACAAAACAAGGTGCCATATTCTGTTGTAAGAGGTCTTCGTAATTTCAGAGATGTATTATCTTTAGAAGACACTTATTTTGTAACATTTCTTGAAGGCATGCTTTTCAAACCATAACCGCAATCTAATGTGACTATAAAGGGGTAAATTTTATTCTATGTTTGCTGACAATGTTACATTTAAGCTTGTAGTGGTAAAGACATGAAGAGAAATCCAGGTCATTGTTTTCACTTTGATGAGTGCTTTGTGCAGTCCTATATTTTCCCCCTATTTCCCCTTATGTGGTGAAAACATGAGCATTTTCTTCACATTTCTGTCAAGAGTTCAGTTTTTTGTGTGTTCTTGTAGGCAAGTAATATGTATTTACTTCTCACAGGGATAGCAGCTTAAGCAAACATCTAGGTAATATTCCTTGTTTTGATCACTTTGACATTGACTGTAGCATGCTTTCAGGTATCCTCTGAAAATAACAAGTGTTCCCATACTGGAATGAGTACATGGACCTCAGTAAGTATTCAGGTAGTGTTGATGATTCCTAAAGTGATACTATGAATTCAGGAATTTTCATATGCACAGATTAGGTGATGCAAGTAGCAAATATGTTTTCCAGAATGTTTTTCTCAGAGACAAGCCAAGAAGTAGAGTAACTCACAGAGATCATCAAGAGTAAAATTGTTCCTACATATGTATGTACTCACAAGATCATTCATCACAATATAAAACCTCTTACATTCATGTACTATTAAGGAATGAGGGTGTTCATATCCCTCTTTAGTTTTGCTGCACATGCTAAGGTGAGGAAAAATAGAGCCCCAAACAATGTTAATGAATATGGACTTGTAGTTTCTCTAGTAAGGACATTTGTGATCAGTTTGAAATTTAGAAAATCTTACTTTATTCCAGTTTATCATCACTTTGTTGACATGAAAACACAGGAAGAAGTTCAAGAACTGTTCATGGTTCCACTCTACGTATGATGCATATTCCTGAAATTTTGTAAACTCTGAATTACTCTATGAATTTAGTTATACCTTAAGTGCTCTATAATTGTAGTTGAGGGAAAGGGAAGGGGAGAATGTGTTGTAGTAGAGCAAGCTGTTTCCTGCATCACTAATTTATATGCTTTCTTTTTCTTATTTCACATTCCTTCACCGAGACATGGCAACAATTACAAGATTGTTGTTGGAGGACTTGAAGAATTAACAGTCAGCCCATAGGACAGTACAGAAACTCTAATCTTAAATATTCAGGTGGGTGAGAAGTTTCTATCTCACATGTTATTGCCATGTTTTCTTAGTGATTTTTGTAAGTTATGTCTTAGCATAGAAGCATGAGAGGATGGCACGTTCAATGCTTAAGGTTGCTTATTCTCAAATGCAGATCTGAAGATGGTTTTGAGCACATCACATTTCCATCTTACTATACATGAAGTGTTTTCATGCATAGGGTTTCAAAAGAATACATTAATCTGCCCATAACAGCAGTTCTAGGCCTAATATGACTGTAATCCTGGCGGCAATAAATGCATATCTGACACAGACAACTTCTGGAAGCATAAATCATCATCCATTTCTTTTTTTAAGAGTCCATCATACAGATAGGCTTTGGGAATATCAGCAGGTATACTCTCAAGAGAGTATGATCATCTTACAAGTCTTTCCCCTTGATATCTGAATGTCTTCAAGTAGTGTAGCTTGATACTTAAAGGATGCAATGTCATTGGGAACCATGTGTGCCATAAAATTTTTCTCTGATACCTTTGTTGGAGACAAGTCACAATACCTCTGGGAGACAAAAATGTCATCAAGTGCAGAATTTTCAGCATCCAGATTGGTGGTGATTGGTGTCAAATCTTATTCTATGATGTCTGTCTTTACTATGTATAGATTAATATGAGGATTTTCTCAATCCTTCTAGTCACTAACATTTGTTACAGATGCTCAGGTAATAAATGAGTGATCCTTTAACGTTGGTAGTTACTATCTGTGTATACTTTTTATATGGTGGAAAAAATTCACATTATTCCTGTGTGTATTGGGCTGTGGATGTGTCCTGCATCATTGTCATTAGTTGTTGATGATTTTTGTTAGTACAGGATGTTTATTAGGCATTAGTGACAAATGGATGCAATGTTCAGACCACAAAACTAAACTTGAATTAACTTGGAACCCATAGAGTGTTGAACAGTACATCAAGAATCTTGGTGCTTACTTAAACATAGGTGAAAAATACCTGTGCATGTTTTCTTATAGATCTTCTGGAAAAGAATAGAGTATTTCCTGACTTAGCATTTCCTGACCAAGCATTAGTAATAACGAAGGAGATGATAATGTGGTCCAAGTACAGATTAGACTGTCTGATATTCCACGTCTCTGAGATTGAGCAGGGTTTGTGTGTCTGGTTATTGCAATGTGTTTTTGGTGTAATCCAATATATGTCCTTCATAATGTACTGGTACCTGAAGGTGCCACAAAAAACCATAAAAGCCTTTTTATTTTCAGGTATACATATGAAGAATGTTTTTGCATTCTTATATTCCTCTCTATTTTTGACCTGTATGCAGTGAAAACATGAAGATAAGCCTCACACTTCCAATCAATACCATGATTTATTTTATTCTTGCAGATAGATACTGATACTGTTGTTAATATTCCCAGAGAAAAAGGCATTAGCAGGGATTCACATGATTTTCATATTGTGCACCTCTGTGATTTTGATGAGGGAATAGCATTAGACAGTTTACTGGAAAATAATATACCTTTCAAAAGTCTCTGTGGAAACCTGGAATTACCCAGGTAGTATAAGTGGATCTGCAAATGATCCAGTGTGCTATGATGTTACTGAGAAGACAGATTCCTTCAGGTATTCACATAATTAGCTTGCTTGATGTCTTTTATGGAGAGAGCACATGCTGACACTAAAGCAGTAAAGTTCACCTGGAACACTGCTGGTGTTTGTGTGTATGCTAGTATGGACCTACATGACAGCACAAAACTTCTGACTGTCAAAAACACAGGTAAATAGTGATTGTCTCCCTAAGCCTTCCTGTCACCAATTTTTATTGTTCTTTCTTGAATCAATACTGACACTATGGTTATTAATTGTAAGACCAAGGATTAAGCATTTTCGTTGTATAAAATGTTATTTTGAACCCATGAATATTCAAAGAATGATCATATTGGCTTTGCTTGTCATTGCTGTGGTCCCAACAGCCCAGAAAGAAGCAAGTGTACATACAAGAAATGAGAGCTCCCTTTATTTTTACAATCAATTTCACATTAATTGATGTATCCCGGTAAAGTTCAAGGGTCCCTTAACAATGATATTGTTCACATCTCAATGCAGTTGTCCTTGAAAAGCAATTGTACCCTGAGACATATTCTTATTTTTCCTTCAGGTTTCCTTCAGGACCAATAAAAAAAGCAGAAAAAATTTATGACAGAAGCTTGCTTATAGAAAGGTGAGTGATAAATTAGAGATACCACAATGCACATGTCTTCATCTATAATAGGAAGATGAGCAATTATGCTGCACTTATCCTGAGGTCTGCCATGTTTTGTGCATATTGCCTCATTTGATATCGACTAGACTATAGGTATGAGGTGAACCCACACTTACACATTGGATTTCTAATTATTTTCAGAGCCTTTAATAAATCATTATGGGGTGCTTCCATCTCCCCAAACTTTTTAACCATACATTCCTCCATCCCCATAGCTCCTTAATATCTCTAGGAATCATTTCATCTCATTGTGTGATAGCTGATAAACAATGCTCATACAGGTAGAACATAAGAAAAGTACCATACAGTTTTGATTGTGTCCATCTCTATGATATTCAGGGTAGAATTTCATAGCTTTCTTCTCAAGAATGAGTATTTTTACAAGGCTGTGTGAGTAGACATCTGCAGGAGTAAAGTTAGTATAGGTGAATCAAGAATTGATGCTTGGGAATTTTTGAATGTGTGACAAGAAACATGTAACTATTTGTTTTTGCATAATTCCTTTCTCAGAAGCAGGTAAAAGTTCCACATTTAGTCAAAGATCAAGACTAAAATGTTTCCTAGATAGTTAAGCACTGATATGAGCCTAAATCACAATAAAGGATGTCTTATCTTCATCTACCAAGCTGAGAATTGAGGGTTCTCTTAATCCCCCACTTAACATGCTTTTGACATACATACTATGATAATAGCCCATGTAGTCCTAGCAATTTTAATGAATAGAAGGTTTTACATTTTTTTTTGCTCAGCAAGTTTATGTGAAATTTTCATTGTTGAGGTAATGGTAACCTCTTTTTTGTCACCTTTGGTGATCTTCACATACAGAAGTAAACTAAGGACATCCTCCAATGTTTCTACTCTAGAAATGAAATGATGGATGTTCCAGAGATTCTGTCAACTCTAAAGTAGTGTATGAATCTAGGTACAGTTCAAGCGATACTGTATAATGGTCAGGCACAAGGGAAGAGGAACATTTTAAGGCAGATAAATTGTACCCTGATACACTGTTTTTATGTTTTTTTTTTCATTCCAGTCATGAGCATACATTAGATGACTGCAGTCAAAAACCTTGGTTAAAAGTAAGTGGCAAACTATACATGACAGTGGACATTAACTGATCATAAATATCCTGATAGATGAGGAAGTGGTCCTCATGTTGTGTTGCTAATGTTCACTCTGATTCCAATGAAGATCATGTGGCTCCTGGGGTAATGCTCATAAGAAGTAAGTCTTCATATGCAGCATACTTTTGATCCCAAATCCATTTTTGTCACATGCCTCAACCCTAAGGCACAAAGACCATTCTCATCTCATCTGAATGTAGTACATAAATTGTTGGTCTCCTACCATGAGGGCCTCTGAGCTCCCCACTGACAGAGACAATCTAAGACACATGACACAAGAACTTATACAGCTCTAAAAAAAAATCTCCAAACACCAAGTTTACAGACCCCAGACATCTAACTGTCATGGCAGAAAGCTCTCTTTAGTATTCATTTTACTCTCACCCTTATGGATAGCAAGAAGCTAAAATATTAAGAACTTCTTCACCTCCGTCTCCCTCCCCTTACATTCCTCAGTCATTCCACTAACACCAAGCTTGTAAGTCTCTCAAAACTCCAGCCACAAATTCTTTTGTCCATTTTACTATTTAAAAGGAGTCTTCAGGTTCCTTTCATTTTCATTTAAGGTCTTGCTATTTTAAAAAATTATAAGTTGCATAATTAGTTTTTTCTATTAGGAATTTAACTCATAATTTTGCCTTAGATTTGCTTAAATTAGGAAAACTCTTTTAAACACATACATTTTGTTTCATGAAGTACAATTACTTAATTTCTAGCTTCTTCAATGACCCATTCGTATTCCAAAGCACATTCTTTAATCTCCATCATTTTGAATGGCTTTTGATGTTTTCCTTGCCATTGATTTTAAGCTACATTCCATTATGGCCATTAGTATATAGGGAATTATATTAGTATTTTTGTTGAGCTTTGCTTTATGACCTTGGATGTGATCTATTTTCTAAAAAGTTCATGGGATGCTGAGGAAAATGTTTAGTATTCTGTCATAAGACTATACATTTTTGTTAAATTATTTTGACTATGAATGGTATCGATTCATTTAAGGATATCCTTACTAATTTGTTGTCTGGATGTTCTGTTTAGTAATGAGAGTTGGATGATATTAAGCATTCTAAATAAAAGTTAACACTTTAAAATTCACATTCCAAACTTTATATATTCATCAATTCCTTTCTATCATAGCCAAAACAGTTTCTTACCAATAATTTCAAGAGAACAAATACTTGACATCATAAAAAACATCCTCTCCCCTGCTCTTTATCTGGAGGAAATACATTTGAAATTCTGTACCTAAAAACTAGTCTCCCCAAATTAACTCTAAAGAGCCTTATCTAATTAAAAATATTGTTATAACCATAGATAGAATATTGTTAAGTGTTCAAGCACTCTCTAACCTGAATTCATAATAATATCTTTAATAACCAAAAGGGCCATGTATCATTCATGTCTAACCTTCTAATCATTTCAAATCAAACTCCCATTTTACCATCATAACCCCCATCATGTCTCATCATGCCTTTCTGCTAGACCCCTAATTAAATAGGAATTTCAAATGGCCTCAAAATAGGCCCGGAATGTCAAACTTCTGGGGGAAAAGGATGCACCCTCATCAAACTATAACCAATTCACAAAACTCTTTCTAAAATATTAAGGTCCTGACTTGTCAGAGCACAATGGGTTGATCAAATAGGAGAGCCTACCTGTGGATCAAGTAAGAGAGCACATGCCTACCAAGCATGAAGCCCTGATTTCAAAATACCATTAATGCAAATAATAATAGCAATAATACTAACAATGCTAGTAATGATTGACCAATAAACAACACTATGGCATTGAGCACCTCATTAAGGAGTTCCAATGAAGTTTCTTCTCTTTTCCTTCTTTTCTTCCAAATTCACTTGCCACTAAATGCAAACAAAAAAAGTAAAACAGATGTGGGGACCCCAAAATTATCAGGTAAGGTATATACTGTGAAATTAAAATATAAAAATTTTATTAAAAAATCTATAACAATAAAATGCCACTTACATGAATAAAAAGATGAAAGCAATTTGAAAAATGAAAGTGCTTAGCCTATGAGTAAAAAACAAAAAGTTAGCCCCCTGACTCTTAGAACCAGTGGCTCACCTCAGAACCAAGGACACAGGAAGACCCCAGACCCCAGCAGGTGTTGGGCAATAGCACTTAGTCTGGGCCCTCCACACCAATGTCTCATGGAGCCCACTACAGGCAACTTTCTATATAATAGCCATGATGTAAAATCTAGGTCAACTGCCCTGGAAACAGATGTGTATTGTTTGCCTGGGATGGGTCATTTGTTTTCTTCCTAGAGATCAGCTGCAGTGGTAAGTAAGCATTATGCCTCTGCCTGGATCCTCAGCTAAGTGGTTTCCAAAGATTTTGCAGAAGCCCAATCGCTGCTCACACAAGGATTTCAGGGTAGCAATCTAGGTCTGCTCAAGGACAGGATGTTGATTTGTGTTAAATAGTTCTTAAGGAGTTATTTTGGCCTCAGTCACATGGAAGAGGTTTGTTTGACTTTCCAGGAAAATTGTGAGAAGACCCCAGGTCCTGCTTAACCTCTGCTCTTCTCCCTCACAGATGATGATGCTGATGGGCACCAAGAGCCCAATAACTTACGATCTCACTTATGTGTGGAATGTACCAGTGGAGCTCACAGAAGCCAAGTTGAAGGGTGACCATGAAGAGCAAAGTGCAGGGGTGGGGGGCTGGGGAAATGTTGGTAAAAGATGTAAAATTTCATCTGTATTGGAGGAGTAATTTCAGGAGATCTGTTGTATAACATGGCGACTATAGTTAATAATGAGAGTTTGGATTTGAAAATTGCTAAGCAAGTGAATCTTAAGTTTTCTCCCCATGAACATAAGTCTGTGAAGTAATGAATAAGTTAATCAGCATGGTTTATATACTCCAATGTACTTATATGCTTTGAAACATTAAGTTGTGACCATAGAATTATATAATTTTTATCTGACAGTTGATAAAATAAACTTTAAAGATGAAGCTGATGGCTCCAGGCCATTTTTATTTAAAAATATAGGAATACTACAATCTTTTCTTTTTCTTTTGGTGGCCCTGGTGTTTGAACTCAAGGCCTGACACTTTCTAGGCTTTCTTTCACATTTCCTATCATTTGAGTCATGCACCAGTCCTTTTGCTCTTAGTTTGTTTTTCAGATGAGGTCTGCTGCTTTTGTGTCATCAGGTCTTGGACCACAATCCTATAATTGTCTCATGAGTAGCCAAAACTATAGGCCTGTGTTTTTATGTCTGTTCCATGAATATAACCATCTTAACCAAAAAATTACTTAAAAATATGTATGTGAGAGTGTGAATGTATTACATAACTGAATGTTTGATAATTTGTGTCATATTAACTACTTATTCTTTATGAGAACCAATGTGGAGCCAGTCAACAGTGATTTTCAAATCTCTGCCCCCTGGTTTGTACACAAGGAATAAGACTTTTCCCTAGATGCTGGCTGTGTGTTCAACCATCTAAGAAGTGAGTATCAGATGCCCTGTAATCCTAATGCTGTGCATGAAGTGCCTTGGCCCATTTTAGAGTTTTCTGGGAACCCAGATGAGAGTATCTAACCCAAGAGGTTCATGCAGGAGATAATATGGGAGTAATTAGAGTATGAGTTGAGGCCCCAAGGGTTGAATAAGAGCCATCAGGCTGGATCATACAAAGGTCATTTCTTGTAGGTCAAATGTGGTCAAATATCAGCATTATGGATGGTTCAATGCAGTCATTAATGTAATGACATCCAGCTAGAGGTCAGCCCCAAATGGACAAAGTCCAGAAGAGGAACAAGAGTCTGCAAATGTCCCATTGTCCCTGTTTACAGTCCCAAAGTCTAGGATGGCAGGCCTAAGGGACTCAGACCTCCCCAACTGAAGACACTCAGCCTTTCTGTGTGCCCAGCATGTGAAAAGGGAAATCCAATGGGTGGTCATTTGCACTGGGGATGCTTTTGTTCCTTACTAAGCTGTGATAGCAAGGAGTCTTTTTTTCCTAGTTACAATCCTGAGCCAAAGCAAGTGTGAAAATAGGGAGAAGGAAAAGGGAAGAAACCTCACAAAGCCTACTTGGGGGTGTTTCAAACATCTAGAAGCAGGTGCCAGTGAACTTGGGTGAGAGTCCTTGATGAACAGTCCATACCAAGGAGGCAGCTGAGCCCAAATGGGAGGGTTTCTCCAAAATCATGGTTAACGCATAGTGAACCATCTCCTTGACCGAGGCATAATTATGGGTTTTTGGTAGTAACTGATTTTGGGTCTCCAGCTTTACATAACTGTCCTCAGAACTGCACTGCATTTTATGAACTCAACTTCTATGCTCTCTAAGGAACTGCAGCTTCCCTGAAGCTTGGGAATCTTGCATTTTCTTGTACCTCCAGGTTCATGGGAAAGAGAAAGATAGGACAACTTTTAATGCCAGCTCCAGTTAGACAGTTAACAGCCAGTTATCTCTTTAATCCTCGTATGGGTCTTTGGAAGCAGATGTTACAGTCACAGATAACTGTTCTCAGTGGTACAGGTGGTAGATCAAGGATGTATACCTTGGCCTATAAATCTTTCTGCTGCTCTGGTCTTACCTCAGGCTTCCTACAGCACAATAACTGCTGTGCAGAAAGAGTTCATGAAAATATCTAAGTTGTCATGTGAATCAAACATTCCTTATAATTGTTTCCTGTAGCACAAGGACAACAATATTTGATGCTTGTCATGTGCTAATATTATCTTGAGAGAAATCAATAAACAGCAAGGTTGTTGTATGGTTAACACTGTGAGGCCAAAAAGAAAGAAAAGGGGATATTCCAGCAAAATAGCTACCCTTGACACTTTGTCACTGGCTTTTCCTAGCTTATGAATTTCCAAACATAATGACGTACTCTCATTGCATCTGTAAACCATATAGACCATCCATGTACCTCTTAGGAAGTCTACTATGTCAATGTTCCTGCCAGCCCACAGCTGAGATGGGATCTCCACAAGGGCAAGATTGTGGGAATAACTGGTAGGCTTTAGAAATGGCTAAAGATGGTTTCATTTAGAATCTCTGGTCTGTTTGATAGGTTGTCTCTTTTCCTTTGGAAACTTGAGGGAATATAAATTTTCTGCTTATATGAGTTCCTGCTTTCATTCAGAGAAGAGTGACTCTCATGTTTCCCTAAAGCCTAGGTAAAACCAGGTGATGGACAAAGACTGACCACTGGAATTGTGGCTGTCCAATGAAAACCAGGTTTGGAAGCCACTGGTTACTGTTTTCATAAGAGAGTTGCATTTCAACATTGACCACTATATGTCCTACATTCAATGGAAATAAAACCAAGTCTAGTCCGGGTGTGGTGGTGCATCCTTGTAATTCCAGTACTCAGGAGGCAGCAGCAGGAGGTGCAGGTAGGAGGATTGTGAGTTCAATGCCAGCCTGGGTTATATAGCAAGACCCTTGTTCAAAAAAACAGAAAAAAAAAAACCTACCAACCAATTCAACCAACTAACAAACCAACAAAAAACTCTATCCTTCCTTTCCTACTCAGAGGAAGTACATTCAAATGAAGGAATTCCAAAGCCCACTCATTTAAATGAGCATCAGTTTCCTCTACCATGCAGCCATCTGTGAAATGCATGGAAGACTGAAGCAGGAGAATGAGTGCCTGGAAAGACATGAGCACCTTTCAGATGTGGGCAATATGGTTTTCCTATGCATCTACATCAACAAAATATTTTAGGATTGCATTTCTTTGGAGATTTTCCTCATATGCTTTATGCCTACCACTTAATAAGATTTCAGATCACCATATTTTCTGTTATACTGATTATAATTATATTTCCTTGATTATATTCCCTTCTATTTTCAGCAATATCTTCCTTAGTAAACTGACACATATTCATGTTATTCGATACATTGTTTTGCCTTAGGGAACAGAACATAAATGTTGTGAACTGAAAGTTTCTTCATCTTTTAAGCATCTTTCTCTAGTTGGAGTCCTTGCTTGGTTTTCCAACAACTCTACATTTGATGCTATGGTGTGAATTTCCAAATGCATTTGAGTGTCTTTCTCATCTGTATGAATAAGTGAGGCTACTTGGAAAGAGAACTCAATATTTACCTTTCTATTTTGTTCTTTGGTTTGATCATGAGGAATGAGCCATTGAACTGTGTTGGTGTCAGGCTAAATTTGGATCAAGATTGGGAGAAAAGCCCAATGATTAAGCTGCAATCCTGCACAAGGCTGGATAAAGCCACCTGGAAGTGCTATGTGGCAGAATTAGGGAACTCTCCAGAACACACTCCTGTGGCCCACTAGTGTCTCTACACAAATGTATGTCTTTAAATAACAGAAGTGGTGAGAAAATAGTTCCTCTCCCTAATATTTTGTTACATACAACTTCATTTGTCTTTCAGATTGTGAAATGGCTACATAACAGAAAAGTAATAAACAGTGGGCATTACATAAAGTAAATGGTAGCTTGATCACTAATTACTCTTTATTTGTAGGAAGGTTGTCATTTTTTATTTATGAACTTCCTGAACTACTCAGTGACCAAACAACAAAACAACATCATCCAAACATCTAGAACCATCAGGAGGACACAGCTAAGCAAATGAGGAAATAGAGAAAAAGATATTATTCTAGAATCAATGTCCTCTTGTGACTTACAGTATTCAGAAATGATCTACTTCTGTCTTCTAGCCATGGAATAGATGAATTTGTTGGATAAGCATCATTTTATGAGTTGGGATTTTATTAAAGATTTGCTTCAGCAGACTGTATCTCAACTAGTAGAGGATGTAAAATGTGTAATGATGCTGGAGAATTATAGTTGCCCAAGATGACAAGTTCTATAGCAAACATATCCAAGTGTGGGACTCAAGAAGAGAAGTGACCAGTACTGAGAAAGAGAGGAACACTGCCCACAGGCTCCTACTCCCTGTTGTTCTGTGAATACCCAACCCTTCAGAGATCACTGTGGCTCTGGCTCTGAAGATTAAGGGCAGAGGTTAGAGGAAGATATCCCCATGATCCCTGCTAGTGATGTGAGAAAGGGAGAGTACCAGATTTGTGACAAGTCTAGGATGGGCAGTGAGGATGGTGCTGAAGAAAATGGAGGTGTCCACTCCCAAACCCCTCATACTCCACACACTCCTCATTGCAGCACAAGATTCTGTGGGTGGAAATGCTGGGATTTCTCCAGGGCTGCTCTTCCATTGGAAAGGATGCATGGAGAACAGGGTTGGGTGGAGCAGTTGATTCATCCAGGGAGACGGTCTAGAGCTCCAGATTCACTGAATTGTCTTCTGCAGGTCCTTGTGTGTGTGTGTGTGTGTGTGTGTGTGTGTGTGTGTGTGTGTGCATGTGTGTGTAGCTGGTTCCCATAGCTCTGCTACAGATTGAAGAGTGGGAGTTTCTTGGATTCTTTCTCTTTGCTGTGTGGTACAGAGAAGGAGGAGCAGGTGTTTAAGAGAACAACACTTGGCCAGAGTTTACTGAGCAATATTACAGGAATTGCAAAGCAGAGAGCTTAAAAAACAGACATCATCAGCTGGGGATTAGATCAGGACTCTAGAAAGCCAGGGGAAAGGGGGTGATGCAGCAGTTTGGGAAGGAGGAAGATGAACAACAGGTGCACTGTTGTTGGATTTGATGCTTTGATATTCCTGGAGGACTGTGGAGGATGTCTTATCCTTCTCCAAGTTTGAGGACCACCTGATGTCTAAAATTACATCATGGGTATATGAGTGATGGTCCCATTGCTCCTCCAGGTTCTCTTGCATGCAAACTGATAGAAATTTGGGGGTTGGCAAATTGATCAGGAAAGAGGGGAGAGCTCTGTAGCTCATAGTACTGGTCAGAGGCACTAGTGAGTGCCCTGTAGGTCAGGGCACTGATCAGAGGAAAAAAGCAAGCATATGACTTCCTATTTTGTTCCATGCCTCTCTAAGGCTGAGCCCCTACAGAATCAGGTAAAACACCAGGATAGGAAAGCCACATTTAAAAAGTGAAAGAAAACTGAAAATGCACTTTACTCCAGTCATCTGAGGTGTCTGGGGTCAGTGACTTGGCAGCATAAACTGAAGCAGTTAACTGGGGTCACATGCGAGATGTCTTGTGTCTGAAACCCTTTAGTCTTATAGCTGAGGATGAGGAGGCCTGGACTGCACCACCTTCCACAGGTCTCCATATTAGGAAAAACAGAAGGTTACTGGGCATTGTTCAGTTCTTCTAGGGTCTCTAAATCACTTGGGAAGAACGTGGAGGGAGGTGAAATTACAACAACCCAAGGCAGTGAGAACTGAGTTAGGCCTGCTTTCTCACAGGCTCATGGTGCCTGGAGTTATCTGCATCCTCTCAGCCTTGCCTCTACACCAAAAATGATGGGTGAGTTGAGGCCACCAGACAAGAGCAAACGGGAGGATTAAAATGTATAAACTCAGCAGGAAAGTCAGTGCTTGTAATTTGTTTTTTGTTTGCTAGTACTGGAGTTTGAACTCAGGACCACATATTTGCTAGGCAGGCACTCTACATCTTCCTCTTGAGCCACATAGCCAGCCCAAAGCCACTGCTTTAATAGTGTACATACAGACTCATGTCAAATTGACAATTGTTTGCTCAGTACAAAGTTTTTTTATTTAGAAATAAGAAGCAAATATAAAACTATATTATTTTATAAGAAAATGACAGTGATCATTGATCATTTGAAATTGATCGTTTTTTACATTAATTTAGAGAAATAGCAGTTTTCATTATGGAGTGTTGAAATGAACTACCTCTCACTTTTCAACGTTAGAGATCACTATCTTCTGAAAAGTCAATGTAAATATAATTTGATCTCCTTTATGTGTTTTCACCATGGCCTAAATTGACAAGAACTGGTGTGTCAATCACTTGATACACTTCAAATATAAAAGTAAGTTATCTTTGAAGCCTGGGGTTGAATATGTATTTGTTCAAACACTTGTTCAAACATTCCAAAGAAGAGACCCTGAAAGGTACAGTACAATTAATAATTACTAATCACTGACTATGTTCCTGTTGTTTTTCTAAAAAGCTTGAAGCCTTTGTCCATATTGATATTGTGGTTATAATTGTTCATGTCATTTAAAGTTTTTGACAGATACTACTGTGAACCACATTTTGCATTCTCTTTTGCTTTGACTTTAGGTATACAAAGTGCAGTTTTTCTAGTTGAATCACATTTCAGCTAGATTATAAAACCACTAGTCAACAAGGTAACATTAGAAGTGTATCTTCTGCAAAGAAGTGTATCTTCTGCAAAGATAGATCATATGACAAACCCAAATGTTGACGGTTACACAGAAGCACTGTCTCATCATAAGATTAGACAGTATTTCTCTCACATACAGGGATCATACTTGCTGTTCTTGTCTGGAAGTTTCCTCATACTGATCATGCATGAGTTTGCTCCTTTATTCAAGCTCAGCCTCTTTAGAAATGTGCTCTTACTTACTGCATCTCCATAAGGTTTCTCTTTAATTGATTTTTTCTTTAGCATATCTCCTTGCAGAGAACTACATTATTAATTTATTAGTTTGCTCAAGTCTATGAGACAAAAAATTTTTCCTGTTACCATGGTCTATCAACATCATAACAATCAGTGGAATACAGTATACTCTAAAATATGTTTGATATGCTATTAATATATCTTTGAATGCTGAATAAATATATTAATGAGCTACTATTATATGTTCCATAAGCACCCAAAATAGTCAGTGGGTATTGAGAATTTACAAAGAATACTGGCTTGCACCAATATTTGTAGAATAATATCTCTATAGTAACTAATACCCATGAATTATAAATTCCAAATGTGGATTTGAAATGCACTTGTGATGTCAAACCCTATATGTTCATTCTGTTATTGTAGATAGGGATATGGCATTCATGTAACCTATGATATTTATTGAAGTCCACACAACCCTTGGAAATAAAAATAGCAGCAGGGTATGGGAACATAGCAGCCAATCTTGTAAATAGCTGTTATATTGACCCACAGGTTGGAAAATTCATTTCTTTCTTTGTGTGTCATGTGATGATGCATGGACCCATGATTTATTTATTGAAAATAAATTTCTCAATATTATTTTAAGATTTGGTAATTAAAATTTGCAAACTTAATGATCAAACTTAGTCTTCTATCAATTTGTTTTTTGAAAAATGTGCCATTTATGTTTGTTGTTGAGCTGATAGCACTGTTGTCTAAAAAGATAGGTGATACCTGAAGCACTAAGACTCCTCAGTAGAGAAATGTGATACATGTTGTGAAGGGAGAAATATACATGTCTGTACTCACTTGCCAATATATGCATAGATTTATTACATGAACATTCTTTACTGTTGCTCTTGAAAAGTTTACAAAACACTTTATTTTATGGTCTCAGTTTTGTTGAAATATTCATGAACTTTTGTGAGTCTGAATAATTCTTATGAATTTTGGACCAGAAGTTTACATAAATATTTATAGAAAACCCATAAACACTTCATCCCTTATATGGAAAAAGTAATTAAGAGTTACAACAAGTGGGAAGGGTGTGGGAGGGGGGCAAGGTGGAGAAATGACCCAAACAATATATGCACATGTGAATAAATGAAAAAATGGATACAAAAAAGAGTTACAACAAAATCATTCAGTGTGTTCAAATTAGATGTGAAAGAGTACTGTTACACTTTCTATAAATGCATTAAAGATTATATTTTACAAAATCATATTGGTGAGCTTGCCACCATTGTATAGCATAAAGTCCTATAGAAAGTGTGTGTTCATTTGTTTAGAAGTTCTCAATTAAACCTCAGTTCAAAGATATTTCAGGCATAGCTTCAAAGACACTCCATACAAGGACTAGTAAATCAGTAAAAGTTGTCACAATGGTGAAGTGTGTTTTAATGATCAAGGGAAGTTAGTGCTAATGAAGTTCACTAAGAAAAGTCCTTCAAATCTTCAAATGCAATTATGAACTTCCATCACCTAACTCCAGGAGTCTCAATCCCCTGTGGGGGTTGCTAAAAGAGGTTGAAGATGGTGTGATCTTTCAACAATGTTTAATGTACAATTAGAGATTAGTTTAAAAGTAAAGGGGAACACTAATTAGGTAAAATTGGTTGTGAGTAACATAATGTGTAATATTTTTCAATGTGTATAATAAAGTTTCCAATATGTAACTCTTTGAAGAATATATAGCTTTAATAGTTATAATTTCACAAGAATAAGTGAAGCTATAGAGGAAATATATAATACCTGCTTTTCCATCCCACATATTAAATAATACCAAGACCTGAGTGGGCAGGGTCCTGAATTTCATTCAATAAAGATAAGATGAAATTATACAGAGTAGGAATTAAATACAATGAAATTTATATTGTTTTATTTGAATAATTCAAAATAAAATTAATACTGGAATCTCAGACTTCCAACTTTCCATCCTGAAATTTAGATTCTATTCCTTCCCAGTTCTGTGAAATTGTCTTACCAAAATTCTTAACAATTCATAACTAAATGGTGTATTTTGGACTGTATATTGCAATTTGCAATTCTATGATTTACTACTTGAGTTTCTGAGTCAGACATCTTTTGTTGCTCCAGGGTCCCCATTGGAAGATGTGAGGGATGAAGACAATGAAAGAATACCAAACAAGGGACAAAATGAGTGGAAACCCTAAACTAAAAAAACAGCTTGCTGAAGATATTTAACCAATCTTGGTAAGCATATAAAAAATTCATTCAGTGAAATATGTGTTTTAGTTACAGCTTAAACACATTCTGATTGCTAATATAATAAGGATTGAAATATTTTATTTGCCTTTGTTCAATATTTTATGATTAGTACATTTCTTGCAATAGGATATTTTAATGGCTACTTCCTTTGGAAAGTTTTTATAGTTTTACATGAACAAAGAGGCCAGAAAGTAAAGACAATTAGATCCTTCCTTTCTTCCTTGCTTCCTTTCTACTTTCCTTCCCTGGAATCTTATTATGTAGCCTAGGCTTGCCTTGAGCTTGCAATGACAATATCTCCAAATGAAGTCTGGATGGTATCACTTAACATCAGAAGTTTGGTGAGTACAATTATCATAATGAATTATAAGATCAAAGTAGTGGCTGGGTGTCATGGCATTCACCTGTGATACAAGAAGGGCTGGATTCCCAGTGGTAAGGATCCTGCAGCCCCATGGAAAGTGTATCTGAAAATCACTACCCTGGCTCTTCCCTAAAGAAACCTGAGAAGCACTCATGCACTGTAGAATGGGAATTCATAGACATTTTGAGGGCTGCTAAACAAAAGGACTGTGTTGATACTCAGGGAATCAGGAACTTCATGATGCTGCCTTGTTAGAGTGGGATATACAGGACACAGGCTATTCATGCAGCCGTGATGCAGATCTGGCCCACACTTGTTCTGTCCACTAAGCCCAACTGTCATTTCCGTAATCCCCAAATGCAAAATTAAAATTGATACAGTTAGTACTTGGAAGAACCACTATATTGGTCATTGATGTGATATAGGGGTGACAACCATACAAAAGATCTGCTTCCTGACATCCCATCCACCCTGCCAACTCCATTGCCAAGAAAATAATTTTTTTAAGTTTCATTATTGTAGCAACTGCTGGTATTTGTGATACTTTTAAACATATATTGAATGCATGAGTGGTAGTTGACACTTAATTTAACTGTGTGGCCCTTATAAAAACTAGCTGGATCCTAGAGATGGTGATGGACTTACACATGCTTATAAAGAATGGCTTCCAAGATGGTTTCAGTTGCTGACATTTTTCAGCCAATGAATGAGAGAAAGTCCATCCAAGGGGCCTAATCTGTAAGAGACACCTTGAGGATGAACAGCATGCTCATCACATTTCACTGCCCAAGTCTTTCTCTAGCCAGGGAAATTAAGAAATGTAGTCTCTAGTTGAGAGGACCGTGCAGAGTGAACATTAAAAAAAAAAAGAAAGCAGAGACTAGACTCTGAAAGACAACAGTTTTTGCTGAAGGATACATGTTTTCTCTTTATCTATGGAGTAGATGCAATCACATGTACTGAGTCTTGCACATGAGACAAGTCTACTGGGAACTTTGTGTTGGAGGGCGGATTGTGGCTGACAGTAAGTCCTTATCATGTTTGGCTTATTCTGTGTCTTGGAAGATACTTCTCTGTTTACATGCCTTTGGTTAATGCCATACTTTAAGCCTAGTTCTTTCAGGGTGGCTCACAAAAGTTCAGAAACTCCCAGGACAGAGTTAATAAGATCACATAGCATGGGTTTAAAAACAGGATTGTGAAAAGCATATGAATGAGGGGTCTATAGGAGAAGGAACTCCAACTCCCATACTTTCATCTCTCAAGAGGAATAAAGGCCAGGTTTTGTAGTCAACATAATTTAGGACTACATTCTTGTTGCTAATCCTTCCTGTAGGGTAGAGTAACTTTCACAGTGGAGATCTAAACAGTTTGCTTATAGGAAGATACACTATTTTGGGGTGTGCTCATGTTTTATGGTGGTCTAGTAAAGCCAGCAGCACAGCTCTTGGGAGTGCAGTTGTGAAGTTTTCACCCCTCCCACTGTGTTCGGAACAGGAGGTGCACATCCTCCCACATCAAGGCTTGGTGATTGATTGTCTCGAGGATGGTCTGGGGACCCATGGATCTATTGTGGAGAATCAGATAAACTTTCTGATTACTTACAAAAAAGCTGCAGCTATAATATGAACATTAGACAGACACTGTAAAATATTAGGAAAGATAAAGTGAAAGCAAAGATCTGCTCAGAAGATATTATAAGCTTTATGTTTCCTATGAATCAATCCCAAAAGTTTAAATATATATCAAACAAAACCTGAAAAAATTAGAGTATGAACTCATGCCAGTTACTGGTAGATCAGAGGGTAACACAGTGATAAAGATATGAATGATTTACTCAACAAATTGATCCAATGGAAACAATCAAAATAATGGCATCATGCAGCAAATGAAGAATATTTATTATTTCCAAATGCACAGAAAGCCAGTTCCAAAACCTATTTCAAAAATAAATAAAAATCAGAATTATCTCATGACAGTGCAGTGTATGTAGAAATCACCTGTTAAAATATGGCTTTAAAGATCTTTATGGTTTTGGAAAACATAAAAATGTCATAATGGCAGTTACAAATTATTTTGAAATAGATGGCAATAAATATAGCCCTAAAGTAGATAAAAAGAAGAAGAAGAAAAGCAACATAGAAAATAATGAAATGTAAAATGAAGAAACAAAATGAGAACATCAAATGACTATTTGAAAAATATAATTTAATATAATTTAATGGAGAAATCTGTAGCAAAATTAATCCATAACAAATGCAAGGGGCAGCATAAAGAAAGTCTATCCAGGTGGAGTTGGTATTTTTCTTTTGTTATATATGTGTCAGGTATATGACCTGATATTTGATATACTTACACTTAATGAAGTATTTACTATAATCATGCAAATTAAGGCACCTATCATTTGAAATGGATATATGAAAAAAATTAAGCTGGAAACTGGTGGCTCACACATCTAATCCTTGCTCCTTAGGAGACAGAACAAGAAGATTGCAGTTCAATCTTCACAAGATCCTTTCTCAACCAATAACTGGGTGCAGTGGTATTCACCTGTCATTCCAGCTATTCCAGAGTCTGAGATGAGAAAGCCTTTGGATCCAGATGAGCCTGGACCAAAAAAGAAAAATTAAAAAACAAAAAAATTTATGAATGACTTTTTAGTGAGTAAAAGCTGGGTGTGGTATCACCCTAGGAAATTTAAAATAGGAGGACCACATTCTAGACTGGCCTAGGAAAAATGTGAGAACTTATCTCAAAAATAACCAGTGACAAAGGACTGTACTGGCTCAAGAGGTAGAACACCTGTCTAGCAAGTACAAACTACTGAGTTCAAACTTTTTACCACCATAAAAATTTACCATTTTGTGACAAAAGCACACAAAATCTATTGTGTCAGCAATGTCAAGTGCATGATACAATAGTATTAAATATAGATCTCATGCTCTTTGTTAGATGTTTACTTACTCACTTACTCATCCTACATAACTGCAAGTTATTACCCTTGTACTAACACCTCCCAATTTCCCCTACCTTCCTGTCTCTGGTAGTTACTGTTCTATTATCTAATCTGTTCTATGTTTCAATCAGAACCCAAGTTAAAGTTGTTAAATGTAGTCATTTATTTGGACTCAGTTCCTGCAGTGACTCCAGTGTTAAACCCAAAATGTAGTCACTAATGTTAAATGGCATGCAATCAAACAGAAAGTCAGGAAGTCTGAAAAGAGTTAGCTTCTCTCCAAAAAATAGATTCCTAGTAACCATCTAAAAGGGCTCCATCAATCTGAGAAGGGAAGGAAGCCCACTCTACTTAAATCAGTAAAGGGAAATAACCTGTTGACAACCTACCTTCTTGTACTGTATTGTTTCCCTTTTCTAACTAAAGCTGCCTTAGGAGAAGTCATCATTCTGCCACACCTGGGAAGAAACATTCTCTTTCATAGGCTGGATGCTGCTAAATCCATGAGTCCCTAAGAAAAGCCAATTAGAACTAGAAAAAGAGCTTTTGAAATTTCTCACCACAGAGAAATAAATATTTAAGATGTGTGGAAGAAGGTTCCCCTTAAGGAGGCATGGCAGTAGCAAAAGTACCAATGACAAGGGAGAATGAGGAAGTGAGGCCAAAGCCTACAAAATGTTTCTATGCTCATGAAATTCAATCCATGATTTAAGGAAGAAGCAACCAATCAAAAATCCCACAGAAAAGAAACAGCCAATCAGCAAAATCCAATGTTACTAGTACCAAGCCCATATGGGTACACCAGCAGTACTCCATTGATTCTCAGCTGCATACTGCCCCCTCAGCATCCTATTAATGGTTTGCTTCTCTTATGTTCTCACCTTGATAAATTCTCTTATCAACCCTTAGCCCCAAAATCCACAACAGTTTGTTGATCCTTTCCATATTGGTATCTTTGGTAGTGCTGCCCTTGAACTCAGGGGCAATTGTGGGTTTTGGCCAGTGCAACTCCCTGGTGAGACCCAAATATCTCCTATTCCAGGGTGTCAAGAAAACATATTGGCCCTTAGTGGTGAAAATCCTGAGACTTACAAAGACATTTTAGGAGAACAACCAACTGCCTCCTGATCATTGCATCTCTGACCAGGGTGACTCTCTGTTTAAACCCAAAGGTCAGGGAAAAAGGGACCCAGTCACCTGTGGTTTCCAAGGGTTAAGGAGCTGTCTATCCTTTCCATTTAGTCTCTAGTTCCAACACATAGAGCAGCTTGCCCTGGGCTAGTTCATGTATGCTGTGGGTCACTTCTTTTCTCTGCCTTTACTTTCCCATTCAAATCCCTTCTGAGCTTCCTCAGAAAACACCATCAAACCCTTTGAAGGATGCTCTGGCGCATGAGGTGAAGCTGTCCCTTGCTCTCTTCCCTGGTCAGAATTGCACATGTTTCAGAGTCCTCTCAATTCTGAAAGTCCCACTTTGAATCTGGAAGTCCTTATGTCTGGTGAGATGTCCCTATCAGAAGACTCACTTTAGTTCCCCAGGTGTCTTCAGCTCCTTTCTCCTAGTGGATGCTCTAGGTGAGACATAAGCACTGAATTCTCCCCCGTACAATGTGTCAAACAATCTCACCCCTATAGTACATGAAAAAAACAAAACAAAACAAAAAAATCATGCCTGATCTTTCCTTGTAATGTGGTCTGGTCAGTCTACTAGCTGCTGAACGAGGAAGTCTCACCTCTAAACAGCACCTATAGTTATAATATGATCCTCCAACTTGACCTTTTGTGCTCTAATTTCTCCAAGTGGTTTGAGGTCCCCTGTATTCAGACCTCTATGTCCCTCTCATAAGGCCTGTACCTGTGGAAGACAGACTGAATGTGTCTGACCTGTTTATGGGAGCCTCTAAATTCTCAGGACATTCTAGATGATCCCCAGCTTTTTTCTGCTCCACTCTGCCCCGTAAACAGTATCCATCTGTCCTTATCAGTTTTTCCCATCTTTACATACTGCTCTGTCACTAGTCAGAAAAGTGGCTCATTTTTGGTTTTTGTTTTTAAAGAATGTATCCTTATTTTAAATTCCACATAGGTCTAATGTATCTTCTCCTAACCCTGACATTTTTCCTGAGGAAATAAACCCCTCTCCTTGTTTTCTTTCCTCTAGAAACCTCATGCTCTGTGCCTCTCCTGCTCTAGCCTCCTGAGCAGACTTTTGGCATTTCCCATTTGTCTTATCTCACAAGCAATTAGGTAAAATTCTCCATGCCATTAGACATTCCGTGGATTCTGTAGGAGAATCTCTCCCATGGTTTGCTATCTATTTTTGATATACAGGCTTCCTTTTTCTTGCAGAACAAAGATGGTTTATCTGAAAAGTGTTGTGTAGATTAACAGTATCAAAGCAAGCACACCCTAGATTGGGAGAGCACCTTAAATTGGCCCATGCAGGCTTCTGGGGGCCTGAACTAAAGAGAAAAGTAAATTCTCTATTTGTTCTGTGCTTGTTTTGTGTTGGTATGCCCTGTTGGACATGACTTTCTATTAGATCTAAAATCCCTTTGGAAAATTCATGTAAATCCATGCAAACTCTCCAAAACACAGAGGAAGGGGGCAAGGAAGTACCCTTGACATCACCCTTACAGGGTGGAGAGCCACCATGCCTGCTACAGCTGCCCAACTCCACAGCCACCACATCTACTAGGAAGTTGTTATGACAAAAGGCATGGGGTTCTCATTCAGCTGCACTGCATCGCTTTACCATGAGTTCTGCCCCCTGCCTCTTTGACACTCCTTTTTCTACAGGGGATGGAGAGGAATGAAGGGTGAGGATCTTGAACTAGGATACTTTAAGTAATTAATTTGTGACAGATTTAAGGAAAAATAAAAACCCAAGAGGTTTAAGGAGATTTGTGGTTTTCTAAGGGTAAAATTCCTGAGTCCAGCTTGTTAACCCCTAGTGAGAACTGTAATTAATCTAGACTAAAAATTCTATCAGAGAGTACTTTAAATTTATATAATTATGTATGTATGTTATTTTTGTACATTAGTCTATTAAGCACAGTATGCCACTGGGATTGCAAAAAACAATTGAGTAGTTATTGTGGCCAGTTTTTTTTTTTTTTTTCATTTTATCTACACTTAAGTTGACATTTTTGATATGACTCATTTAAAACCTTTGTGTGGGTGTATCTTTAGAATGGTTCATAAAAGTTCATATGTAAAGGCTGTCTCTTAGGAAAAAAAACTAGTTTTCTGAAGTTCTCTCATTTAGGTCTAACTAAAATGTAGGAATTCAAGAATTTACTCCAAAATTTAGGAATGTAGAAGAGAAGGATTTTTTAGATGAAAATCTTAATCTCTGTCATTCTGTTGTAAGTGAAATTTGTATGTAACTCTTTTTACAACATATGGGTCTATTAACAAGTATGTTTTTGTGCATTGTTATTGAATTAAAAATATTGAAATTGAATTTCTTTCTGGGTCTTTATTAAAAGAAAATGCTAGTAATAAGTCTTTAATTTGGAAAAAAAAACAATTTCATCTATTTCAAGATAAAAATTATAAAAATGTGAAAAAAGTATCACCAAGTAGGAAATAAATATAAGGAAGGTAATGAATTACATTTTCATGACAAGAAAGTTAAAAGGAAAAAAGGAATACTTTTGGATGATGAAGGATTTCATAAAGTTAGTTTTGTGGTTCCCAAATTGAAAAATGATAGGACAAAAAAACCCAGAGGACTAAAATAAAGTTGCAAAGGGTTTGAGTAGGTCTTAGAAGTATACAAAGGGCAAAAAAACAAAACAAACAAAAAAAAGTTATTAAAAGTTTATGCATGCATTTAATTTGGATGTAATTTCAGAATTATGTAAAGAATTTCATAATGTCAAATTATAATTCATCAATGTAGACCTAGCACCTAACACTCTGTGTCTTCTGAATGTTGGAAGATTCTTCTGCTCTTTGTAACATTTGAAAAAAAGAATGGTGTTAAGGAATGATTTTTATATTTTAATAAGATAATTCCCTGTGTTTTGGCTGATTTTATTAGGCTTTCAACTGCATCAGAAATTGAGTCTTTACTGAGACAAGTTTCATCTGTGTGTCTATTTCTGTCAAAATCTTTTAAATGATCACCTTAGAACTGTGGTTAAATAAATAGCTATTATTTAGATCCAAAGTTTTCATTTTGTCCATGCCACCTAGTAGCTTACTTAGCCAAAGACTCAAGGTAAAACCTATAGTGTTTTAGGTAAGACCTATAATTGCTGAGTCCTTTGCATGTTAAACAGATTTATGTTCCCCAAATGTGGAAGACATAAAATACAAAGTCTGAGAGAGCCCTTTACCAAGTTGTTGTCCTTCAAATTATAACTGTCAGCAATGTCAGTCTTTTCAGGCTTATGTCCAAGTGTTTCTTATTGTAAAAAGAACTTGATGGTTCTACCATTATAATGTAAATAACGATTAGTATCTTAAAATGCTGCATTTAATGAAAATAACCAAACAGTTATGTCAGTTGTTAAACTGTTTTTCAAAATTTTAACCATGGCTATTTTGTCTTTTGTCATTTTATTTTATACCGTGCTCTGGATTATTTGCAGCTAGGGTCATAGAAGAGAACTCTTACAAGTACTTATACGTCAAATGAGTTAACATTAAATATTTGTATTTGTTGGGTTTATTTTGTAGCTATATCTTTTGACATTTTACAGAGGCACAACTTCTAACAACAGCAACATGAACAACATTTTTCAAATGCTAGGCCTTAAGTTACAGAAGAGATAACATTAGACTTAAGAATGGACTCCAGGTAACCACAGCTTAAAAGCCACTTCTTCTAGGCCTTTATGTTGCTTAAATTTGGCCAAAAGGGTTTTATTTGCACTGATTCCCTCTTGATCTGCCTGTCACTTCCCTCCAATGTAGCATCTGTTTAGACCAGTCAAAGGAGACATCTCATCCCAGCAATGAGGAAAGACCCACTAGTGCAAAGCTTATCCTGATGACAAGGGACTGTTAAAGCCAAACCACATGGGTGATTACTTAGCAGACATCTTCATAAAAAAACTATTGAGAGACAAATAGTTTGGAAATCAAAATTGACTCAGACAAGAGGAGAATTTGTCAGAATCCCAATATTGTTATTTGTGCCAGACCTGTCCAAAGTAACTAAAGCTGAGAGGTAGAGAAGAAATGGTTCATAAGCATGGGTATCTGATGGCAATGAAAACCCATGCTTGTACCTTCAAACTAGAAAAAAACCTGCCCTGTGTTTTTCTATTGCCTGCTATTTCTATAGTTTCTTGATTGTCCATATCACTCTCTGTGTATTGACATTGACAACATCTTAGAAACAGGCAGGGATTCCAACTCATACCTCTATTAATAAGTCTCAGAATTACATTAGACACAGGGACATGAGTGGGAGAAATTATTTTTTCCTCCCTGATCTACAAAAAGCTATTTCTACAATATATTCTAGATATATTCTAGATTATATATATTCTCTCTCTATATATAATATTATATGTTCTATATTCTAGATTACCATAATTCGAACTCTCATTGATTTATGGGGATAAATTGACTAATAGCCTTGACACTACATAACAGAAGAGATTTAGATATGTTCACTGATGTTCAAAAGGGGACTTGTGCTATGCTTGGGAAAGACTGCTGTATTTGGATTAATAACCCAGGACAAGTTCAAACTAACATTCATCTATTAACCCAGCGGTACTCTCAATTTAGAAAACAGGCATTCAAAGATGACTCTCATGTGAGAACACTTTCTCTTGGCTTTCCTGGCTCCTGCATTTTTTGGGACTTTTAGTTCCCTATCACTGTTCTTTATTGGACTTTTCATCATTAGTATTCTCACCAATTTTCTTTCCTCTCATCTCCAGGCCACAAAGCTACGAATGATGTGACAGCCCAGTTACCCTCAGTCCCCTGGACCAGGCTTTCATAAAGTTTTTCTCCAGTATTCAACCAGACACCTGTGTGTCCCCAGGGTGTGCTCTTCTAGAATGACAAATAGCCAGGTATCTCTACCACATTGTCCATCTTGAAATAAATACAGAAGATGAGAATTTTCCCCACTGAAACCAGGATTGGCATTCTTATTCTGGAAGAGGAATGTGGAGGAGTGTCTCCTTTAAGAAGGAACAAAGGAAGCAAAATACTGTGGGTCAGGTAGAATGAGGAAGTGTGGGTCAAGAATGGGAAGAATGTGAAATCTTCCACGCCTTCAAAATTCAAACAATAATCCCAGGAAAAAGCAACCAATCAACAATGCCTTCAAAAAAGAGACAATCAGCAAAATCCAAAGGCAGCCCATAAAATTCTGCCCCCAAGCTTGAATCAGTGCAGCAGCACTGATGTCTCAGCACTGCTTCCTCTGAAGCAGCATCCTCATAAACCATTGCTTTTCCTGTTCTCTTGCCTCAGTGAATTCTTTTATGAAAATGGTAATTACCTTGACTTGATCATTCTACATTGTTGTATAGGTGTATGGAATGCTCACACTAAACCCCAAAGGAATGTACCTTAAAAAGTCAATTAGTAGGCCTGAGGCCTGGTGGAAGCCTGCCTTACAAAGGAGAAGCTCTGAGTTCAAACACCACTACTGCTAGAAAAAAAAAAAGCCAATTAGCACTTTAAAACAATTTTCTGAGTTGTGTTCTTTTAACAAATATTGTAAATTCATTTCTATAAATTTTCTCTCTCCAGACTTTATTAACCTTTCTGAAATCCCTCAGAATAATGTTTTCCATTTTGTTTGTGCCTATTTTATTTTGGGTGAGCACTGACCCATCTACACTTCCTCTTTCACACAATCCATATTTTGAATGAAAGTGTTCAGTTTAAACATTACAATTTTAGCCTGTCTTCTCCTTTCCTCAAATGGAAGTACTGTTTACACGTGGGGCAATTACAAAGGTCTGCAAGACTCCTAGGGTGAGGTTTTCAACTATTTGAGAGCCAACTCCCATTAGAGAGAAAATAATGTATTTAGTGGCAGCTATAAAAATGAAATGATGAGCTTACTTTTTTTTTAAAGGGAGTCTTTTATATCACAAGGAAACATCCAGTGTAGCTATCTTTATCTCAAGCTAAAATGTCATGCTTTTGGTTTTAACTTTTCTTTTTTTCTCTTACAAAATCAGAGAACAGAAGGGTGGAACAAACCCTGCCCATGGAGTAGGGCTAGCACAAGTAGGAATGGGAAGGTTTTGGGAAAAAGTGGTAGGAAGTGAATACAGTTCAATATAATGTGCACACATGTAAGTAAATGCAAAAGTGATACCTGTTGAAACTACTCCAGAAATTGAGGGGGGAGGATGGAGAATGATTAAGAAGGTGAATTCATGTATGATATATTTGATACGTTGTAAGAACCTCTGTAAGATCACAAGGTAGCGTCATCCAGCACAACAATAAAGGAAACAAAAAGAAATATAAAAAAATAACAAAAGAGCCATGCTATTGTTAAAATGACAGGTTAGAAAGCTAAGCCGTAAACCATATATAAAGTTAAATGGGATGGCCTATTTTAGTTTTAGTAATAAGGTGCTATAAAAGATGTGATTAAGCAATAATTTCTTTCTAAAAATGGGAAAGTAGTTTATTCCACGGATAGTTGCTCTGTCATTCATTTCAAAGGTGTTTTTCCCCACTTCTCTATATAAAAACTTCTATCAATACTTTGTACCTCATTTCTTACCTTGAATACAGACATGCTTCTTATCTGAGATTGTTTTGAAAACTCAACCTGAAATTAACTATTATCTCATTGAAGAAGGGTAGTAGGGTAAGGTGATAGAGACACTAGACAACATTAAGAAATTAAGCCTATTTCAGGAGCTGAGACAGAACCATGGAATAAGGTTGAAATCACTATATCATCAAGGAATTTAGTCAACACTTCAGGAATAAACAGACCTACATTCTTTTCAACATCCTCTCTTCACTTAGAGATGTCAAATGAGATATGCTGCCCCTTGAGGTGTAATTAGGTCAAGGAATAGAAAATGCTTGATTTTTATAAATCTGTGCCTGGGAAGAAAAAAGAACTATAAAGAATAGACACACCTGTATCACAAGACCCTTTGATTATGGACCAACAAAGACACCCTGTCTCCAAGCTTGACTAATAGCATCAAAACAGATTGAGTGAGAAGTTTCTACATGCCCATACAACCAGATGACTAATTTTGAACAAGAAACCCCCAGGCCAGTTTGGAGACTTAAATATCCCTAGGTCTAAGACTGCCCATTGAGCCTAAGCTTCTACCATCTGGCAGCTGGTTCTGCTAGCTTATTTTCCCAATTTCCTTGGACCCTGCTTTGTTTGCTTATGCTAAATAAATGTCTTCTCTTATGGTTCTTCATTCACCTCCATGGATTACTTTGAAGTTCATTTCATCATTATTCCAAGTTCCTTGAAGTCTTGGAGAACAGGAAAATTTGCATAGAGAGTTCTTCTCTTTTATAAGGGAAAATTCCTTTATTCTAAATTACCCCACCCCACAGTGACAAATTGATATGGTCAGCTTTTTTTTTCATCATGCTATTTCTGTGGTTTATTTCATTGATATATTTCTAATTTTCAAAAATCCTAGCATTCTTTAAATTCTGTTAGAATTCACCAGTAAATTCATCATTTCTTTGTTGGGTATTTTTTTTATCACTGATTCAAAGACTTGTTATGTTTCTGCTTGTATTTTCTATTTCTTCCCAAACTGGATATGGTAATCTATAGGTTTCTAGGAATTTTTCCTGTTCTTCTAAATTATTGGTGTATAATTATTAGTATATGCTTATTGTGTTTGTCAGAGTTTTGTGTCAATGTGATCAGATACCAAAAAGAAGCATCTTATTTGATCATGCTTTCAGAGGTGTCAGTCCATCATGAAAGGGAGGTCATGGTGGAGCAGCTTACATCATGGCATCCAAAAAACAGAGAAAAGTGAATAGAGGAAAGGGACAGAACAACATATGGTACCATAGAAAACATCCTTATTGACAAATTTCCTTCAACTAGGCCCTCCTAACTTTACCAACTCCTAAGAATGCCATGGTATTATGAATCTATCAAGGAATGACTTCATTGATTTGGTCAGAGCTGCTGTGAATCTATTATGTTTTAGATCTGGTCTGCTTTTTTCTACTTCCTTTGGGCAAAGAATACAGAGGAAACACATTTGTAACTTCTCTAAACCTGGCTTTGTACAGCTCTGCTCTCCCTGGTTGGATAGCATGTGAACAAGACTGATGTGAAGTCAGTGAAGTCCATGTGGAGGAATATTGGACAGCTCCTGTGTTTTGCCCAATGGACTTTGGGTGAAAACAGTGTGTCAGTCTTGCCTCATTTCAACATACCACTCTGTCTAGATATGAATGGTGAGAAAGGCTGTGTGTGTCTAGACAGTGAGCAGAGGAAAACTCTATGTACTTCCAATTACTTTTCCTGTGAATATAAAACTGCTTTAAGGCAGATGGAGTGGCTCAAGCAAGAAGAGGGCCTGCCTAGCAAACATGAACCCGTGTTCAAACCCCTGTGATTGCCCCTCCTTGCCACAAAAAAAGCATTAAAACTGCTTTAAAAAATAAAATCTACTTTTAGAGAGTCACATATGGTTAAGTCTGTCTTACATTAAACAATTATCAATATTAGCACATCATGAACTATTTTCTCTTATATTAATGATATTTTTAAAACTTTGTATAATTACTTTGTATAATTAGAAAGTTTACACAATTATTAGAATTATGATTTATATTTTAAAAAGATAATGTCAAGCACCCTTTTATAGGAAAAGAGTCTACAACCTATAAAATCCCATTTTTATCTCATTGAATCTTCCTATAAAGATGAAAATATAAACTGTGAATTCCAAAGGAGTCCATTGACCTAAGCTACCTAATCAAATTAATGTGTTACAAATATACCAACGAGGAAAATTGATTGTGGTTTTCAACTGTTCTTACTGAATTTCCTTATTGCAGCTATGAATTTTCTTAAAATTTTTTTTTGCTGTGGTATAAGATGTGACACCAAAATGTAAGATCTATAAATGTTCTGTTGAAATTTCTTTTGACCTTAAAGACTAATTTGAAGAAACAAGATATTTAACCCACTGAGTATTCCCCCTTTGTCACTAGAAGCTCTATCTAAATACATATAAAGTCATCATTTATCACTTTCATTATATGTTCATAATTATTTTATAAATATCCTGAAAGTTTATTTTCTAGTATCTTTTGATTTTAAGTTGTCATTCTGATAAAAAACATGTGAGGCCATCATTATTGTTCTTTTCGTATTGCAAAATAATCTAACACAAGGAATATTTTAAAATTTGTGTTCACAAATTGGTACATTAATATTTTGAATTATTTTGTGTTTTAATGAAATATGATATTATTACATTGCTTTGTTCTATCTGTATGCTTATTCTTCAGTTCGATTTTCCTTCATCATGGGAAGTGGTAACTCTTTTTGTGTTTTTGTTTTTTTGTGGGACTTAGGTTTGAACTCAGGATTTCACACTTACAATGCAGGTGCTCTAAGAAGTAGTCACTTTTTGAGGTTGAACAAATCTACATGTAATTTAGGTTTTTCTAGATAGAAAAAGTAAACTCTATATATAATATTAAGAATTATATTTCCATCTTTCCATTGATGTAACTGAGATAAGATCCATAAGATCTTATCCATTTGGAGTGAGAGAGAGAGAACAAAAATCCTTTCCTGAGCTTTAGAGATGTACTAATAGGACCCTTATGCCTCTGTTTCCAGTTTGACTGTGATGAGCAATAGCTTGAATTTCTTAATTTTATACTTTTGGAATTGCCAGCTTCTTGAATGGGTAAGTTTATTGTTTTGCTTTTGTTTTTGTCAGCTTTGAGAAGTTTTAGTCATTATGTTGAATAATTTTATTCTTGCAATATTTATGCCTCTGCTTTCAAGAATCCTGTGGCACACAATCAAGGCCTTGCACTACACCCTACATGGCCAGGAGTACCGATCATTTTTTCTTCAGTCTACATTCACTTCTGTTGTTCAGGTTGAGTAGTTGATATTGTTCTGGCTCCAAGTTTATTTATTCATTTCCACAGCCCATCCATTGAGTTTTTTCTTAATTTAAAGGTTTGTGTTTTTCAATTGTAAAAAATTTAACTTGCTCCATTTTTAAGAGCATTGTTTCTTTGCTATGGATTTCTAGTTATTTGGTGAGACTTGGCAGTTCTTCTCTTCAAGCACTTATTTATTCCTCATTGAAGCATATCTATGACTATTCTAAAATTCTTGCCTGATAATCCTAAACACTCCATCATTTCAGTGCTGGTGTCTGTTGATTGTTGCCCCTCATTCAAGGTAAGGTTTTCCTGGTGTGTGATTCCATAAGTTTTGTTTCTGGCTTTTCTATGACACTGAAAACTTTGGGTGCTCTAAGATTCTGATGTTATTTCAAGAGTTTGTAGCTAGCTTCTGTTCATGACATTTGGAAAGTGTGGTAATACCTTGTTATTTCCATATGAAGATGAAAATCTAGGTTCCGTGGAAGTGGGGAGGACCTTCTTGTTTTTGCTAAGTGTGGTGGGATCTCTGACTCCCCTTGGTGCCTTCTCTGTTAACAGATATAACTGAGAGGAGCTGGACTACCTCCTTTGCTCTGTGTGGTATCCACATTAAGTGAGGAGGCACCAGTACTACCCAGCAGGGATAAAAGAAACACCTTCACTCAGCTCTTTCAGATTCTGCCTTGTCAGGAATGCAGGGAGTCTTGTTACTGGCAGGCAAAGGTAGAAATCTGGACTATTTGGTCTTTCATGGTAGAAACATTGAAACCATAGTTTGTTCTCTGTTGTTTACTGGAGTATTAAATAGTTACAGTTGAAAATCTTAAACTTTTAGGTAAAGAGAGCTGTAGGATTTTGGGGGGTTGTGGTAGGTTAGGGTGCATGTTGTCGTCTCCCTTTTGTGTGTTCAGGCCATCAGATTCTCTAATTCCCAGTCCAGTAAATGTTAGTCAAAACAAAGTGCAGGCAACCCACTTCTTTGTCTTTTTCATTCCGCAGGCAATGGAAAAGAAGAAAGCACATGTATAGATGAGGTGTAATGGTAAATCCTGAAGAAACAATGCACATTGTTAGTTACCACTTACAGCTCAGTCACACATAGACACTCATCTGAACAGGCATGGAAATGTAATTCAACTCTTTGACCAGGTGATTCCTGATAAATGTCCAGCTTATATGGATGTGTTGTGCTAAAGAATCTTCACAAAAGCTCTCACATTCTCTGATTCTTGTTTTTGTTCTAGAGCTAAATTGCAAATTTTCAATCTCAAATCTATAGTCACACATTTGTTTTCTTCCTGTGAGTTGACTTATGCCTCATCTAGAAAAAAATCGTATATTCAGGCAAACCAGTCCTTTTACAATGATGTGGTCTCCAACCTCACTTACCCATGGTGGACCTACTTCACTCGATGAGGTTCTAAATTGATATTCCTGATTAAGATTGCTTAGTCCTCTAAGCCTCAGCGATGTTAATGTATCAGATGACAGTTTTCTTGAGAAAATGAAGGTAAAGGAGCACAAAAACTCTGAGTTCTTTTAGTAAGGGTCTATCAGCCTATGCAGCACCATGATCTGGTTTGCAAACCAATAGTAAAAACACGACCAAAGCCAGTGGGTTACCAGGAGAGTTGAACAGACAAGCAAGAAGCAATTCTAATAGCTAAATACATAAATGAGCATCACATTTTGCTAAGTATGTACACATTGATAAATATTCCTGAGAGACACAGGAAAGGAAATATCTGAACACATTTCAAATATGAAAACAATGGACTGGGAAGGAAAAGAGAAACCATGGTGACAGTAAAACCTTATGTAATTATCATTCTCATCCACTAGTTTTTAAGCCAACACCAGGCCAAAACTAGTAGGAAGTTATTTGATTAGCTACATCATTTAGGTGAGGAAAGGAACATAAGTGAGGCTAGGGTGATTTTACCATGGTTTTTATTTACAAAAAATAAAGTCAGCTCTGAAAATTAAGAGGTTAAGGTATATTTGGTAGTTTCTCATAATGAAAATAATGGTCTTAATCTCTGTAAGATTAAGCATGGGCTTCACTTTTTCAATGCTTATGTTGAAACTATTTCAGTCTTTTAATTTCTTCTTCTGTATCCCAACATTTGAAATAAAAGTTTTGACTTTTTCACTTATGATTCACATTTCTCCTTCACATTAAAATATTTATTTCTTTTTCCATGTTTAAATGTTTTTGTAATGTAACACAGACACCATAGCACAATGTGTTAGGCATAAGGAATGGGAATTATATTTGTATGTTTACTCTGACAGTGGTATACTAAAAATGGGCTTCAATCTCAGGATCTCACATAATAAAATTTTTTACATATTTTTTAATTTTGTAACTAGTGAATTTAAATAATACATGAGAAAAGGCAGTTTTTATTTGATAAAAATTACGTAATGAAATGCTAATTAAAAATAACACAAACTTCCAATATCAGTTTTTCAGAAAAATTCTTTATATAACATGTATAAATGGCTGTTATACATAAAGCAAATATAATAATGTACATTTTTATATTTCATTCATTTGACTTAAAAGCTTTTTGTAATTTTTTAAACTGAATAGATCTTTATCTATCCAGTAAGTATAATTTGTACAATTTGTCAGTGAACTATTCTTGACATAATGCCAATTCATTAAGACATCAAAATTAATTATAGATATATTAGGAAAACTGCCCTATATTCAACCAGGTTTGACAACTTTAGTATAAAAAAGAAGTTGTTAGTAATAGAATGCTAAGATCCTTCATGGCCAGAATGAGTAAACACATTATAAATAAAATAAGTATGAAGTCAATTCTCAAGAAAAAGAACTTAAGAATATTGCATATTTTCTGAGGTTCATAAGTCAGGCCCGGCAAGCCCTGGTGGCATGCATTTATGATGTGAGCATAGAAAACTACATTTTTATTTTGTCTGGGTCCTGTATTTTGGCCTGGTGTAAGCACAGGAACAATATGTTCTCTAGCTGAACACATTAAACTATACAACATTTGAAGCAGATGGAAATGTACTTCTCTAGATTCATGTCGATAACAATCTTTTATCCTGAGTCAGAAGTGAAAATATGATTAAGATAAATGCCCATGTGTTCTTGTCTATCAAAATGTTGATTCCAATAATTGCTTGTGAAAAAAAATTAGCTTTAATCATTTCAAATATTTCACAGTCACTCATGGAAGAGTTCTAATTCCATGACCAACTAGGAATTATTCAAACCTTCTGATCACTCTCCAAATAATCTATCCATCAAATACAACACATTTCATGAACAAAGTAGAAAGCACTATTTAATGTATAAATTAATTAATTATATTAAGCATATTAATCATAAATGAAGACAATATACCATTATATTACAGAATAAAGAGAAAATGAAATATATGATCATCTTAATAGACACAGAAAAATCACTTAAAATAATCTAAAATGTGGTCCACTATTCTACACTTCACTTCTATTACATCAATTTTTTAAAATTCTGCACAGGATCATGCAATATTTTTCTTTCCATGCCAGACTCAATTCACTTTACAAATGTCCATCAGATTCATCCATGTTACTTCCAATGACAGAATTTCATTTCTTTTAATTACTAATTAGTATTACATTGCATTTGCTTATCTGTTTATTTGTTGATAGACACTTAGGTAAATGCAATATCCTGGAAGTTATAATTAATGCTGCATCAAAAGGAAAGAAAGGTGTCTTTAACAGTCTAATTTCATTTTCAGGGGGATTTCCAGAGTGTTAAGGTAATTCTATTTTTAACTTTGAGGAATGTTAATACTATTTTTCTTAAAGTACACTAATTTACATTCCTATCATATAGAAACATATTCAATACAATATGACAAAAAAGTTCTCAAATGTGAGAATGAGGTAATCATCCAGGTACAGGTAGCTTTTAGGTCTCCAAAAAGACAATACCAGAAAACAACTTTCAAAAATCATATTATAGTGAAAACATTAGGCATAGAGAAGAAGGAAAGAACATTGAAAGTTAAAAGTGCCAAGACATCTATAAAGGCAATCCCCATGAGAATAACAACATATTTCTCAACAGAAATTTTAAAAATAAAGGAGGCATAGAACAGATGATATATTTCAAACTCCAAAAGAAAATAACTGCCAACCCAGATTACTGTATCCAGAAAAGCTATCCTTCATAATTGAACGGTAAATGAAACCTTTCATAAAGAAAACCCAAAACCAATTGCCACTAAACCAACACTGCAGAAGATATTTAAAGGAGTCTTACACACAGAAGAAGATAAATGTAATGGCAAAAATACAGGAAAGAACAAATCTCACTAGATGAGTAGAGAAGCAAATGAATAGTAATTAGGAAGAATCAAACACTACAAAAACAACAAAGCAGCAGGAATTACTCCATATATTTCAATAATACCTCTTAGTATGAATGGTCTCAATTCTTTAACCAACAAACACAGATTAAAGGATTGAATTAAAAAATAAGACATAACCATTTGTTGCCTACCAGAAACACTTCACAGACAAAGCCAAACACAGGTTTAAAGTGAAAGGATGGAAAAATTTTCTCTAAGTAAATGGAGTCCTAAAGCAAGAATAATTATACTAAGGCCTGATAAATTACACTTCAAACAAAACTTAGTTAGAAAATACAAAAAAGGTTTCCTCATGTTTACCCTCTGGAAACTATCCAGTACCAAGAGATACCAATTTTAAATGTATGTGCACCAAATGTCCATGCAACCAATTTCATAAAGCAAGCAGTGCTAGAAATATAATGACAAAAACAATTAACACGAAAACTTCAGAATAAAACAAAACTACAGATCTAAAGGACTTAATAGACTATTCCTTCCAAAGGACACAGAATACACATTCTTCTCAGTGACCCACAGATTGCTCTGCAAAATAGATCCTATTTTAGGAGGTAAAGTAAGTCTTAAAAAATAAAAGAAAGTTAAAATAATCTCATGTATTTTATCAGAATGGAATAAAACTAAAAGTTAATGGCAAGAGAAGCTACAGAAAAATTCCAAACACATGGAGACTGAACAATTTGCTGTTTAATGATTAGTGGATCATTGAAGAAATAACAGAAGAAATGAAAAAAAAGTCCCAGAATCAAATGAAAATGAAAATATAATTTATGAGAACTTTTAATACACAGTAAAAGCAATGCTAAGAGGAAAGTTAAAATAACAGAGATCTCAAACAAGTATCCTAATGATGAATGCCAAGCTCTTAGAAAAAAAGAACAAGCCAAGCCCAAAACAGTAGATTGAAAGAAATTATAAACATAAGAAAGCAACTGAATGAAATATAGTCTAAATGAATAATTGAAAGATTCAATGAAACAAAGAACTGGTTCTTCACAAAGGTAAAAGTATTGATAAATCCTTAGCCAAACTAACCAAATGAAGGAGGGAAAAGACGCAAATTAATAAAATTAGAAATGATAAAGGAGATCACAAAATAAATACTAATGAAATACAGAAAATATTTAGGTAATATTTTGAAAACTTAAATTCTAACACACTGGAAAAGCTAGAAGAAATAGATATATTTCTACATGCAAGATTTACCAAAGTTGAACTAGGAGGTTATAAACCACCTAAGCAAATCTAAAACTAACAATGAGATAGAAGCAGTAATAAAGAGTCCAAAAGGAAAAGTCCAGGACTGTATCAGTCCTGATTAATTCTGTAAAGCAAGAAGAAACTTCTAGACCATTTTCCGTTTTGCACATAGATGGAATGTTCTCAATAAAATACTTGGAAACTGAATTCATTAACACATTCAAAGATCATATGTCATGATCAGGTTGGTTTCATTCCACAGTACAGTGACTGCTCAACATACACTAATTAGTACCCATCACACAGCCCAAAAACAGAATAGGAACAAAATCACATGATCATCTCAATAGATGCAAAAAAAGTCTTTGACATAATTAATCCTACATTCATTATAAAAGCTCTAAACAAAGTAGGAATAGATGGAAGATACCTCAACATAATGAAAGGTTATATTTAGTAAAACTATAATCAATAGTGTAGTAAATGGGGAAAATCTAAAAATGTTTCCTCTAACCTCAGGAATGATATCAGGATATCACTCTCCACAATTCTTTTTCTCTCTTTTTATTCATAGCCTTGTATTTGAGCTCAGAACCTTGTCCTTGTGAGGCAGATGCTCTATAATTTAAGCCACATTCTCAGTCCTTATAGCTTTAGGTATTTTTCAAATAGGGTCTTACATTTGTCCCCAAACTGGCTTGCACCATCATCCTTCCTATTTATGCTTCCAGCATAGCTGGAACACATGACACATGACACCATGCCCCCCTTTTATTGACTGAGATGGGTGCTCACAAACTTTTTGCTCAAGCTGGATCCAAAACACAATCCTACTCACCTCCACCTCCCAAGTAGCTAAGATTACAAGTGTGAGTCACTATATCTGACACGTTCTTCACTTTTATTCATATAATGCTAGAATTCTCAGCCTGATCAGTAATGCAAGAGAAATAAAAGGGAATCAAAAAGGAGAGTAAGAGGTAAAATTATCCCTATTCATATATGAATCTATACTTATATGAACCCTCGAGACTCTCCCAAAATCTCTTAATTGTGTTACACTTTCAGCAAAGTAACTGGAAAGATACAAAATCTACACACAAAAATCAGTAGGTTTTCTGTATACCAACCATGAATATGCTGAGAAACAAATTACAAAGATAATTTTATTTACAAATTCCTTTAAAAAAAATACCTAAGAATAAATGTGACAAGTGGGAAATAGACGTGTATAACGAAAACTATTAAACCTTGAAGAAGGAACCTGAAGAAGATACTAGTAGATGGAAAGACTTCCTATGTTCACGGATTTGCAGAATTATTGCTACAAAATGGCTATACTATTGAAAGAAATCAGTCAATAAATTCAATGCAGTTCCCACAAAAATTTGAACATCACTTTTAATAGAAACAGAAAAATAAATACTAAAATTCATATACAAGCACAAAACACCCCCCAAAAGCCAAAGTAATCCTGAACAAAAAGATCAACACTGGAGGTAGCAGAATACCAACATTTAAACTATACTACAAAGCCAGCAGCAAAAATATCATGGTGCTAGCTCAAAAACAGAAATATAGAACAATGGAATTATATAGAAAAATATCTAGAAATAAGCACACAGAACTATAGCCATCAGATTTTTGAGAAAAGTACCATAAAATATGTTGGAGAAAGAAAAATCTTTTCAACAAAGTTCATGAGAAAACTGGATATTGGAACATAGAAATCAATTCTAAATGTATCAATTATGTAAATTAATAATGGAAACTTTGAAACTACTAGAAGAAAACATGGGGTTACATAGCATCTTTCTGATTAAAAATCCAATTTTTCAGTAAATAGCAACAAGAATTGACCAATGGGATTATGTCCAATTTAAAAGCTTCTTTCATAACAGGAAACAATTATCAGAGTCAAGAGGTAGAATATAGAATTGTAGAAAACCTTTGCTACTTATTCATCCAGTGAAGTGTTACTATCCAGAATACATAAAGAGCTACTTTGGAGGTGAAAAAAAAAGAACAAATAATCCAATTTAAAAATGGGCAAATGTGCTGAACACACAGTTCTCAGTAGTCAAATCGTCAATCAATACATGAAGAAGTGCTCAACATCCTTAGTTGTAAAGGAAGTGCAAATCAAAACTGCATTATGATTCTCTCTCATCCCGGTCAGAATGGCAATCATCAAGAAAACAAGCAATAGCAAATATTGACAAGCATGTGGGGGGAAAAGGAGCATGTATACACCATTGGTAGAAAAGTAAATTAGTGCAGCCACTATGGAAATCAGTTTGGAGGTTCCATAAAAAACTGAAAACACAACTTCTACGAGATCCTCCAATAGCACTATTTAGCATATATCTAAAGGGAAGTAAGTCAGCATGCGATATAGACACAAGCACACCCATGTATATGTCAGCATCATTAGCAATAGACAATCTATGGAACCACGCAGGTCTCCATCAGCTGATGAATTGATAGGAAATGTGGTGCTGGAGGCTTGGCTCGAGCATTTAGAGTTCTGCCTAGCAAGCTCAGTGCCCTGAGTTTAAACCCCAGTATTACAAATAAAATATGGTATGGGAAGTGTATTACTAATGATAAAGAAAAATGTATTTATGTAGTTGGCAGGAAACTGGACAAAACTGAAAATATTCATGTTAAGTGAAAAAAGCCTGACTGAGAAAGACAAAACAAACATCATTGTGTTTTTACTTTCCCTCAAATGTGGAATGCAGATCTGTAAAAGAAAATGACTTGAGTATAAAATCATTTATATTCAAGTGGGAGGATGGAGGATGAAAGAAGAGGGTGAAGTCTCATGAATATGAATGAAGTATTTCATATGCATTTATGAAAAGAGAATAATGAAACTCACCAAAGGTATTTGAAAAGGGGGCTATAATAAGAAAGAGTACTACAGGGAGTAAATTTGTTCAAATTACACTATATAAATGTATGGAAAGATCACAATGTAACCCTTGCTAATAAAAATCACAAATCTAAGTGCAAAAGACATAAAACTGGTAGATGTAAACATAATAGCAAATCTTCATGAACTTTGATTAGTCAGTCATGTCTTAGATATGATAATGAAAACACCAAGAAGAAAAATAATCAGAAAACCTTCAGTAAGTACATCAAATGTAGAGTGTCACACTACACATGACACTGTAAAGAAAGCAAAATAACAGAATGGGAGAATGGTGTATAAACCATACAGCTCACAATAGACTGAAATACAGAATATATAAGTAATAAAAATAATAAAAGCTAATAACTCAGCATAAAATGAGCAATGGATTTGCACACACATTTCTCCATAGAACATATGAAAATGGACAATAAGAGGTATAAAGTGCTTAACATCAATAGCTATTAGGGAAGCATAAATAATGACCAGTATGGCATTCCACTTCACAGCCCTTAGTATAACCGTACAAAAAAAAAAAATAAAGACAGACTGTAGAAATGTTTATGATGATGCAGAGAAATAAGAAGAACCCTCAAATATCACTGCTCAGAGCAGTAAATAGTGTGACTACTTTGGAGGTTAATTAAGATACTGAGCATGAGATGACCCAGCAATTCCACTCCACCATATCTATGCAAAAGTTATTAAGCAGAATGCACAAAACACAAAACTTTTGCACAAATGCTCATGGTAATACACCAACTTTGGAAACGACTCAAATGTTGTGAGCCACTGAGTGGTTAAAAAACTTTTTATATAATGAAAATAAAATGTTATTTGGCAGTAGGAAAGAATAAAATACTGAGATGTGCTGCAACATGGATGAACCATGAAATCATGATGGTTAAGTGAAAGAAGGCAGTTGGAAATGGCCACATATTGCATGATTCCATTTATACTGAAAGCTACAATAGAAAAATCTCTAGGGACAAAAGTAGATTATTGTCTCATAGGTATTGGCAGTGATGGGAGTGATTTTAATGGCTATGAATTTTTTTTGAGGTGATGAAAATGTTATAATATTATACTATTAATGATAGATGCACAACTCTGTGTATATTCAAAACCATTAAATTGCACACTTAAAATTAGTGGAGCATGTGGCAATAAATGATAGTTCAAGAAAATGTTAAGCCATCATTTTCATTCACAACTTTATGAAAGAGAAATCCTGGGCATATTAAATTAGACAGAATAGTTTCAATGAACACTGGAAGAATAGCATCTTGGAAAGGAAATTAAAAATAAATTAACTTCAATCCCATTTACTTTAATGGGTTGTGGAAAATAGAATAAAAAAAATAGAGATTTAGAAAACTATTGGAGTTTTAAACAGGAAAGTGGTTGATAAAATTATTCATGCTTTGTTACTTTTGAGCAAGACACTACAACACATTTTGGACGTAGCGTTGGGGGAAATGATCAGTTCAGGTAAAACTGCTGATGTGGTTAAGAGTCATGCAAGTATAAGTACAAAATATGTAGCTGAATATGTGATCCATCAGCACAGAATAAAGGTGTTGACTCTGGTACTTGAATGGAAAGCATCCTTGTGTGGAAGCTATTTGATGCTATTTAATCATATTTGATTCTGTATCATGAGGGGAGTCCCCCAAGAGCAATCCAGAAAAAATTCGATGCAGGTTGCAGGGGAACTTGAAAAAGCATCTACTTTAAGGCTACACATAAAAAAAGAGGAAGGTACATGGAAACCTGGTTTGGTAGTTGGGGACAAGAGAAACAAACAATAGCAAGGAGAAAAAAACATCCAGGAAGTGGCCAAGGGTTTAAGGGGCTCATATAGCAGAGAGTCCATAACCTCAGAACTGAATATGGATTTGAAAATGAATGGATTTTTAAAAAAAATTTGGATTTAGTAAATTAAATGAGTCTCTGAGGATAGAAGTTTGCAGTGAGGAATCTAGGCCAGCACTATTATGTGCCACTACTTATTATTAAAATGTGGTCTTTTGTAAGAAGGCTTCTATTTTAATTTAAAATGCTGTTCCAATTTACATGTAAATCATTTATTAATGTCACTAGACTAGTATTTTAATATTTATATGTATAAATAATGATAATGCAGGTAAATGGCATTCATTTGGTTTCTGAATGTTTGATTTTAATGTGTATAAAGGAGTCTAAGACCAAAGAGGATATGAACAACTAGTTTAGAAGACCCTTCAAAGAATGAAAAAGTAGAAAGTTGGTGAAGGTTGCAGGGGGCATGCACTGTCAAAGGAAGACTGTTCTTATGTGGAAGGTGGAACAGACCCAATTATACTTAAATTCTGAGAGGAAGGAGCAAGCAGAGAAATAAGGAGCAGTGAATATAAGAAAAAGAGGGGACAAATGTGAGGTGGCAAATCAGTTTTCTCTAACATTGTATTGCTCTGGGCATACTTAACACCACACCCACATCTTTGTTGTCAAATATTTTATGATTAAAGATGCCAAATCCTTTATAGAAGGGATTGAATCCAGTGCTGCACCAGGGAAAGAACAAGAGTTGGGGATATCTTGTTGTGCTATTAAAATATGGAAGTGCCTATCAAAGGATGGGGCTTTGTAAAGACTCAGGGGCCAAATCATGGAAACTTGAGCAACAAAATAAATGATGGATTAAACCTAGAGACTACATAAGCATTAAGATGTCTATGCTGAGTTTAATAAGTGAATGAATTAGTAGACAAACAAGGGAGAAGGGACAGTTGTCCCTTATAAAAGCATTCTAACAAATAAATATGGAAAAACTGAAGCAAATAAAAATCAGCACCTTGAGCAGAAATATTTACAATATTTACAATCTTAAAGTATCTCCATTGATTAACTTTTGAATTGCAAAGGAAAAAAGTAGCTATTAAAATCTAGCAGCTACCCACTGTCTAGGTTATTAGATCAAATATATGAACTATGGAGAGGATATTCTGGGCATGATCAACATGTTTTTGGTCTTCCAAAGAATATTGAACCTTAATTCAGTGCTGAGAAAATATCAGAAAAAAACAAATTGGGGATATTTTGCAAAATAATTCACCAGTATTTTTCAGAAGTATCTATTGTTGAAAGACAATTTGGTAGGCAGATTGCTCCTCGTTTTCCACAAATATTTATGCCTGGATGCTGGACTTCAATACACCAAATTAAATTGTGATATTGTGGATTTGGAGGCTGTTATGTAATGTAAAATGGGGCAATTGTCCTGCATTATGCATGGTGGCTGATCTGGTCATGCAAACTCATAGAAGGAAGAGCTTTCTCCCTTGTCAGACTGATATGTAAGAACAGAGTGGGGAACATCACTGAGACCCCCAAGTGTGAGGAAATGATGCCAAGCACAGGGATAAGGAGGACATGGGAGTTTAAGACTGTGTCATTCAGAGTCAGCAAGAATCCTGTCCTCAGTTTTAGGACCTAGGGACTGGATTCTGTCATCAACCTGAATGAGCTAGGAAGTGGTCTCTTTCCAAAGCCTCTGAATGGATCTCAGACAATCAATTCCTTGAGTATTGCCTTGTGAAACTGGATCAGAAAAATCAGGGGAGAAAACTGACCTGCAGAACTGCATGAAAATAGTTGTGTTTTTTCCAATGCTGAATTTGCTCTAATTTCTAACAGCAAATAGAAAATGTAGAAGACAAAAACAAGAGAAGGGGAGTCTGAGGAAAGGTCCAAGAGGAGGAAATTGAGGAGACAAAAACTGTATTGGTATGGGGTCCTTGAACCCCAAAGAGTACCATTATGTAGAACCTGAACCCCAAGTGTGGGCAGCAAAGTTGGTGTCATACAAACATGGAGTTCTTAGTCTGACAAATGTGTCATGGTTGTAAGAATACTAACAGAGGGAATGCTGTGTGAAGGGCACACAGAACTCTATGCTGTTTTCAGCATTTCTGTAAGTCTGCAGTTCTTTTAAAACCAAATGCTAAAACCAGCTTACTCCAAGTCCCACAACCGTCCTTGAAATATCCAAGACTAAGGTAGTCCTCCCACTTCTGAGTGTCTTATATTTACAATCTTTATCTGCATGGTAACCTTTGAAGAACTTATTCCATGAAATAATTTAACATAATCCTACAGAGATTCTCACAATATGATTCCTTTCAAAAAATGCTTTTGAGAACCAAAGTGATGACTTGAAGATTGTTCTTTGTGTCCTCTTCCCAGGGAGCTCAGCCTGGGTCCTAACCCTGGATTCCACAGTAGTAATTAGTAAATGACTGACAGTGATTGTCATTTGAGTAACAGGTTTAAGGCATCTGTACCTTGTCAAAGGGAGGACCAGATAAACAATAATTCAGTTTTATCTTGGTATAATTATTTATGGCAAATGAAAGAAAATGTTAGCCAAATTTAGCCAGTGAACTGCAGGTTCAGATTTTTTCTTTGCAGCACTTTTGATATTGAAATCTTTAAATTCTAAAAAATTTAGCATCCTTTACTTAAAATAAAATTATCAGTTAATATCATTTACTATTTCTAATTCACTTAGCATCACTTATTCAATGACAAGTATTTACCCTAAATTAAAAAAAATGCTATTATGATTATCTTTATAATTGTAGCTATAAAGATAATCACAAATAAATTGATTGAGGACAAAACCTTTCTAAACTAGTAAGATATCCATATTGTATAGTAAGGTTTTGAAAGTTTGATGGTCTTAACCTTTTGCATGTTGTAACTCAAATGTTGACCAAGTTCATACAGAATTTCTAGGCTGCTGATCTTTGCCAGTCCAGAGCATAGGCCAGGTGGGATGGCAGGGCACAGAGGACAAAGCAAGGGTAGCAGCATTAGAGCACAGTCAGCACTGCATCCAGGAACCTTGTTCTCCTCAGTGCCTGCTTGTGGAGCATAAGGATCCAAAGTCACTGTTAACTGTCTTACAGCCCAATGAAGAGATGGACAGGTAGATACATGATCACATTTACAATGTGACATGTGTTGTGATAAGGATTTAATTAAGATACCATGGCAGAAAGGGGAAGAATGAGCCAAGGGGAGGCACCCCCAAAGAAAGGGAAAATACACAGTATCAAAAGATGAACAGGATCATTCACAGGGAAAAGGGAATTAAGCACATCCCAGATGTTCCTGCACAGGGAGCTGGTGAGCTGAGCAACAGCCCCACTCCTGCTTTCCAGGAGTCTTCTGCATGTCAGGACAATAGTTCAACCCATGCCTAGCCCAGAATATGAGAGTCAGTCTCACCTGGGGCCAGGCGTAGCTTGGACTCTCTAGGACCCAATAACTTTGAGAGGTAAACTTATCAATAGCTGATCTATACATAGACGTAAATAAGAGAAACAAAATTTTATGAGAGACAATGGAGATATTGTCCCTTCAAGATGAAAACCTGCATACGTTTTGTGAAGTTGACTCAACAACTATGGTTGAAAATCTGGGGAAGATTTTCACACTTATGTAGAACATTCCTAATATGAAAATTCAAAATCCTAAATGCTCTGAAATCCATAATATTTTGAGTGTCAACATGATGCAAAAAGTGAAAGATTTTTCACTTTTATTTTTAAAATATTAAAATTATTATATAAAGTTTACAATTTAAATTAAATTACAATAAAGCTATGTAATAAAGTTAGATTGAAGGTATTTAAAATTATTTAAAGTACTCTATAAAATTAAAAATAATAAACATTGTAAACATTACTTTCAGATGATGTGATTATGTGTATATAATATTTAAATCAATTTTATATTTAGTTTTGGGTCCCATGCCCAAAGTATGCATTATCTATATTCCATATTTTCAAATCCAAAAGATTCAAAATCCAAACCACTAGCGTCCCAAGAAATTTGCTCACAGGGCACTCAGCGCATGTAGTATGGCTCTATTCCTATAAACTACTCTGCTTATGTTGAGAGAAAGCAGGCCTGTAGAACTCTCACATTTATTATCTGGGTCCAAGAAAGTGAAAGCACATTCCTACAAGTAACTAAAGAGACAGAGTCCACAGATTGGAGGAACCAGACATAGGGAACCAAGGAAAGACAACTTGACCTTGAGAGGAATACATTACCTGCAAGGTCTGAGTGTCCTGGAATGAAAAAAGAGTGATGAACCTCAAGGCTGAGATTCATACTGAGAAGTCTCATAGATAGGTCATGGCTCAAGACCAAGAATGCTCAGGGACAATGCAGAGCAGATATAGGGCACAGGCATTGAACATTGCATCTGCCACTCTGATTGCACGTGTGACTGGGCTCCTGTTCTCACCAACTTTCTCCCCCTCACTCTCTCTGGTGGTTCAATGGCAAAGTGGTTTTGTGTAAAGTCCACTGAATAGAAGAACCCAAAGGGATATTCAAGTTTGAGAACTAGTTTCAAATATGAACAGAAAGGAATCTGAGTTAAATCCCATCCTAATACCCAGTAAAGAGTATGAACGCAAGTAATACCAAGATTTTTCAGCATACTGATTGAGATTAAATTTGTGCTCACAATTCAGTGCACTCTGGACTTTGCTAACCAAAATTTAAATCTGATTTACGCTTGAAAAACTTTATTTTGCAGTCATTTGATTTGAACACAGGGCCTTGATGATGAAACACTACATCAGCCTTTTTTTGTGATGGGATTTTTCACAAACTGTTTGCCTAGGTTGGCCTCAAACCATGATCCTCCTGACCTCTGCCACTTGTGTATGTAGGATAACAAGTGTAAGCCACCAGTATGTGGTGAAAAACTACTATAAACCTCTTTTAAATTACAAATGTAAGTCTTCCAGAAATCACATTAATTTCACACTCATCAATTTCAAGGGAAGGGAGTTTACAAGAATAATATGAATAACCACTCTCTACATAGTCCAAATTCTTAATTTCATGATTTAAATGAAGTACTAGCAGCAAAAGGAGATAATTAACTATTTCAAAATTATTTCATCTCACTTTTTATTCCAGGGTGCTCTATTTATCAATACAAATATAAAGTTCTAAGCAAACAAAAAACACAGGAATCTCACTGAAGTTTTGTCCTGTGCTATATGAAAAGTCTATGTTAGGCACTGTAGTGAATAAAAATGTTATGTCCAACAAAATTATATTTATAAGCACTTTAGTACATAGTGGAGGTAAAAATTAAATTTTTAATAAATCACAATTAAGTAGAATACTTCTTGGCCTGAATAAAATAAAGGAAATATGTACTAAAGTAAGGAGAATAGTGCTGAAAAAAGCAGTGAGCAGAAGACTTCAGAGAAGCAGAGTTCCAAATGATCACTGAACAGTGGAAGGAATTTAGTGAAGAGAAGGGGGAGAAGTAACATATGTAGAATTTCACAATAGAAATTGTGTTCAATGTGATGAGGATATGCTTCATAGAGAAATTAAAAAGGAGAGGAAGTGAAATTTATAAAGAGAAAAGACCATATTTTAAAAGGAGAGCATTCACACACAGATACACACACAAACACTGGATGCAACATTTTGGACACATCATAATATGTCTGATTGAATCCATGTCCACTCCTGAAATGTTCCAGGTTTAGGAGACATTAGAACAAGCTTCCTTTTTGGATAATTATATCAGGTCTTGTTTTCATTTGTATCTACAAGGGTTCTAAGTCATACAAGTAGCATCTTTCACTTCATAGTTGTCACCAGTCACTTGAAAATCTAAAATGTTGTCTGCACTGTGAACATAAGCAAAAATATTTTTATTTTGCCCTTGATTTATTTGCTATTGCTGTTGCTTGCTTGTTTTTATGAGGGAATGATGACATTTACATGACTTATTAACCAAAGGGATTTGATAGAACATTTAGTAAGACTTAATAAAACATAAGATAAAAATAAAAAGACAAAAATAAGTCATCAACAGGAAAATGGGATGTACCTGAAAAATGGTGGCTAAGTTAATGAATCAGATCTCCTAGGCTATGGGACTCCAGAAACCTCCTTGAGAAGCTGGAGCCACACTTAGTTTATTCTGATTGTTCCTAGCCAAAATAATAACTGCCATCACATGAAGCAGATAAAATTCAAAGACTGATCCTTAAATCAGCCTCTAATTGCACCTAACAGCCACAAAAATCCCAGCCAGCACAGCCAGCAAGGCATGTCCAGCCTCTGGCCCTGGGAAAAAAGCCACTGGCCACGTTTTTCTCTCTCTCTCTTTTTAAAAAATTTTCTTTCATCACCAAACAAGGAGAAGACAGAGCATCAATCAGAATCAAATCCTGCGACTAATCCTGGAACCCTAGCCAATGGAAAGCTTCCCCACACCATGCTGCAACGAAAACAACAGTGCCATTTCTCCCCACCGGCTGGCTACAAAGCTGCCTCTGTGAAACCACAGAAGAAGCAAGTAAACATGAGTAGCTCCCCTACCTCCCACCCACACACACTCTAGGAAAATAATCCACTACAGCCTCTGGGCAGACCCAACTCCCCCACTAGCAAAGCTGAAAAAAAAAAAAGGCAAACTGTAATCTAACACCAAATTGGAGGTGGGGGGAAAATGCTGAACACACCCTGGAGAACAGGGGTGTGGCAAAGAGCTGATCTCTCACTGCTGAACTGTCAGGGGAGGGGCAAGGTGCTCTCAGCACCAAACTCACAATGAGGCACCATAAATCAGCAAAGACTGAAAGCAGGGGCAGTCCAACAAGCCAAATGCCTAAAGGAACTGCTGGCACCTAGCACAGATTGGGAGAAGCATAAAGGCTGAGAGATAGAGCTGAGCAAAAAACTAACCTACCAAAAGGCCAACATCCCAAAGAAGGGCATGAGGTAGACCTCAGAGCTGATCTCTGGGACAGAGGGCAGCATTCAAAACTGAATTGTCCTACCTTTCTGGGGAAGGAGCTGATGAAACAAAGCTGCAGCTGAAGGACAACACAGATGTCACCTGCTGAAAGCAATAGCTCTGACCACCCTGACTGAGCTAGCAGTCTTACCTCACCTCACAACTCCAGCTAATCTTGTGGACAGAAAGCCCAAATACCACACAACAGCCAGTAACCTGGTTAGACCACATCAGCGCTTCTGCTTGAACACCAATACAAGGATTGGACACCTAAGGAATAATTCCAGAACTTTTATTAATAGACTGCAATCTCTGTGATTCCTGAACCTGGTGTTTTTATTGTGTTTCTTTTTTTTGTCCTTTTTCTATTTTTATTCCTGTATTATCAACTCCATCATCACTATTCTATTATTCTTATTCTTACCCTCTTCATTCTCCCTCGTTCTCTCTCCCAACTACTCTTTCTGCTCCTTCTCATCTACTCTTTCAACTGTCTTTACCTCATCCTCCCATCCTCCCTCAACCTGTCACCATACTACCCTTGCCTCCTATACACTCACCATCTGCTGACTAGCCTACCATACCAACTCCACACAACTCCAGCCCCCTGCAATCCTTGGCACAAACATCCTCCACTACAACAATAGAAATACACACCAAAACACACATGAGTGACAAAACTCAACAGCCCCATACCTCTTAAGCTACCCATCCACCCCTTTTCCTGCAACTCCTTTTTATAGTGCCACCTTTACCAATTCCCCAAAATATATAATTAACTTAATAAACATTACCCCTCCAAACTCTGACTGTTTATAGATATTATCATCAGAGGTTTTCTGTATAATACATTAGCAACTGCTCTGGCATTGAACCTATGAATTTGTTATTGCAAAATTATACCTTCAGACAGGATCACCTAGCTAACAACCAAGTCAGCCACAACAAAAAAAAATAATTCAGGGAAATAAATCTGGCAATTAGATTCACCAACTAGCCTTCCAATAATATTCTTGCACAGCACCAAGAAGAAGAAGAAGGGATGGAAACCACACTCCTCAAAAAAATAAGTCAATACAGGACACAGTGGGAAATGAAGAAAATGCACACCCACTTTCTGACCTCAACAAAACCATGATAAATATAGCTAAGGAATCCAAAAATGCCTGCAAAAATAAACCCTCAAAGAAGAAATCTGCAAAATTCATGGAGAAGATATTAGCATGGTTAACCCGAATGTACAGATGCACTCAAGAATTTCAAGACACCAAAAACAAAGAACATGAGATGACACAGAAACAAATAAGGGAACTCAGAGAGGACCTCAACAATCATCAAAGTGAAACAAAGGATACTATAAAAAGAGAGATACGTGAATTAAAGAGAACAACACAAATTATAAAAGAGGAGTTGAACAAAGACATGGAAAACCTCAGAAGAAAGAATCAAATTGAAATTCTGGAAATAAAAAGTCTCTATAAGTCACACAAAAAACACAGTGGAAGGCCACTCCAGCAAACTAGAGCAAGTGGAAGACAGAACCTTAGAACCTGAATATAAAATAGAAATTAAAGAAAAAAAACAAAAGAAATCTTAGATAAACAACTTAAGAGCTGTGAAAGGAATATGCAAGAACTCAGCAACTCCATTAAAAGACCTAAGCTAAGAATCATGGGCATTGAAGAAGAAGAAGCGGTGCAAACCAAAGGAATATGTAACACAATCAATAAAATAATAACAGAAAATTTCCCAAATCTTGAGAAAGTTTTGCCCATTAATGTACAGGAAGCCTTCAGGACACTAAACAGACTTGACAAAAATAGAACCTCTCTATGGCATATTATCATTAAAAAAAAAAAAACCCATAGGGAACAGAGAGGAATATTGAAGCTGTAAGATAGGAAAATTAATAACATAAAGGTAAACTTATCAAAATAACAGCAGATTTCACACCAGATACCTTAAAAGCAAGAAGGGCTGGGAGTGAGGAATTTCAGACACTGAATGAAAATAATTTCACTCCTAGGATACACAGCAAACTATCATTCAAAATTGACAGAGCAATAAAAATCTTTCACGATAAATAGAAACTGAAATAGTATATGACAACCATGCCACCACTACAGAAGATAATACAAAAATTCTGCAAGATGAAAGCAAACAAAACCATGAGAGGAAAAGAAGCATCAAACCACAGGAGATGAAAAGACAAGCAATCAGAGAATAGAATTTATTCAACTGCATAAAATGAAATCCTTAAACAACAAAAACAATTAAATGGCAGGAATCACCACATACCTATCAATATTAATACTGAATGTTAACAGATTCCACTCCTCCATCAAAAGACACCATTTGGCAAATTAGATTAAAAAGGAAGATCAGACATTCTGTTGTTTACAGGAGACATATCTTATTGACAGACATATAAACTGGCTTAGGGTGAAAGGCTGAAAGAAGAAATACCAAGACAATGGTCCCCCAAAACAAGCAGGAATAGCAATACAAACATACATTGTCAAACAATATAAAGAAGGACACTTAATGCTAATAAAAGGTGCAATACACCAAAAGGAAATAACAATTATCAACCTATATGCATGCAATGTCAATGCACCCAGTTTCATCAAAGATACACTGAAGGACTTAAAAGCACATATAGACTCCAATTTGGTAGTAGTGGGAGACTTTAATACCCCTCTATCACAAATAGACATTTCATTCACACAAAAAAAATCAACAAAGAAATCCTAGAACTAAATGACACCATAAATCAAATCGACCTAACTGATGTTTACAGAATATTTCATCCAATAACAACACAATATACATTGTTCTGAGCAGACCATGGAACTTTCTCGAAAATAAATCATATCTTTGGACACAAAGCAAGCCCCAAAATGTAAGAAAATAGAAATAATCCCCTGCATTCTATGTGAACACAATTTATTAAAACTAGAACTCAATACAAAAACAGCAGCAGAAAACATGCAAATATTTGGAGGCTGAATAATCTATTGCTCATTGATCAGTGGGTCATAGAAGAAATAAGAGAGGAAATAAAAAATTTCTTGGAAGCTAATGAAAATGAAAACACAACTTATTAGAACCGATGGGACACAGCAAAGCCTGTCCTAACAGGAAAGTTTATATCCATGAGTGCATATATGAAAAGGACAGAAAGATCTCAAATAAATGACCCAATGCTACACCTCAAAGTTCTAGAAAACCAAGAGCAAGCAAAACCCATACTAAAGAGAAGGAGAGAAATAAAAAAATTAAGGCCAAAATTAATGAAATATACACCAAAAAACCATCTGAGGAATCAACAAAACAAAAGGTTGGTTCTTTGAAAAAATAAACAAGATAGACAATCCCCTGGCCAATCTGACTAAAATGAGAAGGGAACAGACACAAATTAGAAAAATTAGAAATGAAAAAGGGGAGATAAAAACTAACACCATGTAAATCCAAGGAATCATCAGAACCTGTACTCCAATAAATTGGAGAATCTTGATAAAATGGAGAAGAATGTGGTTGAATGTGCTCCCTGTTGAGGAGCAAATAAAGTAATCTTAAATTGGCAGAGGCCACTATGGGAAGGGGACTAGGAAGTAGCAAAGAAGTATGGTAGAGATGGACCAATGTGGATTGTAATACACAAATGCATGGAAGCAACACTAGGAATCTCTCTGTATAGCTACCTTTATCTCAAACTAGCAAAAAATAATAGGTCTTTCTTGTTATCTCTTTTTTTTTTCTCTTCAACAAAATTGGAGAAGAGGGAGAAAGAGATTCTGCCAGGAAGTGGGAGGTGGGAAGGGGAAAAAGGAGGGGAGAGGTGGTATAAACAATGTATACACATGTAAGTAAAAAGTAAAAATGATAAAATAAAAGGGAGAAATGAAAAAGAAAGATGAGAAATGGGTGCTGAGCCCTGAGGAGAAATCTAGTTGGTAGAGAAATGGGAAAATGCCAAACACTAGGCTGAGGATCCATGCCTGAGCTCTGAGACTCTCCAAACACCAAAATAAAACAAAATGGTGGGATATAGTGTCTTAAAACATTATACATAAAAAGAATGTTGATTTTTATGAGCTTCTGTTGTGGGACTACATCTATACACCTCTATTTGCCCTGATATGATTTTTTAATTATTGATATGTATAATGATATTGCAGAATCTACCTCTGAAATTTGACAATTGGTTTTTTTTCCAGTAGAATGGATCATATACATTATTAATGAGAAAAAGAAAGGAAAAAAGAATGAGATGTAAGAGAACAGAAAAGTAAACTGAGATTTCAAGTTGGCAAGGCATGAGGACTTTGTCTTAAAAACATCAAATACAATTTACCTGTCAGGGAAGAACCAGTTAAAACGATATATCCTAAGAAAAATGTCTTCTGTTTGGTTGTGTGTCCATCATTTATTTGTGTTTGTGAGCAATTAGCACCTTTCATAACAGGCAGAAACAGGTTAGGTACAGGGTAAGTTCTGAGAGAATCCTCACAATGAATAAGTAATCAGATCAAGTCAAGCTGTACAGAACAGAAAGTAAACAAATATTTTTCAGTCAAAACAGATTTACAAGTCAATTTATTAAAAATATCTACAATCTATTTTTTCTTATAATAACATTAATGGTGATAGTAGAAGTTGGCCTTTTGTGGATTCTTGCTCTGTATTAAGAACTTTATCTTCACAGATATGCCATGGGGTAAATGCTATGATTCTCAATTGGTCTGTAAGGAAAAGTAGACTGAGAATCTTTGAGAAGTTTATTGAAATCTTTGTATCCCTAAAAAATGAAAAAAAGAGAGCTAGACTGAGATCTGTCAGAATGGGAACCCAGAGTCCCTCCCATGGCCATTGCTGTCACTTGAAGTACAGAGCACCTTTCGACATGAGTAAGAGTTCTACCATTTTATCACTTAATTCAGGATCGCATATTGCTTAAGACAATGAAGAGAGCAACTAGGCTTGGGACACATGCTTGTAATCCTAGCACTTGGGAAGCTGAGGCAGGAAGATAACAAGTTCAAGGTTGTCCTGGGCTACAGAGCAAAACCCTATCTCAAAAACAAAATAAAAGAACTTAATCAATTAGATTTAAAATCACATGCACCTCACCATTGCAAAACAGCCTTGGGCAGGTGAAGCTAACCAACCTGATTTAATTTTTAATTTCTATTATGCTGTCACCATAATTTTCAATGAAAACACAAAACTAGTGTCTGATGTAACACATTGCATAAAACTGCTTTCGATTAAGTGCTGCCCAGTTAAAAGTTATTGATAAATCTGAAGGTAAAATATGCAGACAGTGTTTTCCAAGAAGGACACTAATGGGAAGTCTTCTCCCCACCTACAGGGAACTCAATGAACTGAGCATAGAAATAATGCTCATTTGAGATGGGAGAGTAGGCATCCTTTTATCTTACCTTATATATGGTTTCTAAATGCTGATTTAAGCAAGAAAGCATGTATGTTCTCTCTTTGGTATTCTAGCCTTTTGGGTGCCTTTGGATATGTGAACCTTGCATGCAGATATGAAAGGAGCCTTATTCACACTTAGCACTTGAGATTTTCATGAAGCCTCTCCTTATTTCCTTTACTCCTGTGGTAGCAGAACTGCAGAACTTTCATAAGATTCCTGTCCATTGTGCACATTTTCTGTGTCCCTCCTTCCCACATATGTGAATGGGACAGTGGCTAGGATGGAATTTCACTAACACAATTAGGACATCACTCAGTTGACTTTGAATTTGTCAAAGGATGTTAAGTGGGGGGGGGTCTGGCCCAATCAAATGAGTCTTCAGAGGAAATTGAACCTCCCCAAAGTCAGAGACATTGATTGTGACAGGGAGTAGAACAGCTCCTGGGTCCTGAGCCAGTCTCTGGCCAATAGCTTGGAAACAAGAGGACCTGACACTAGAGACAGGGAAGTCAATTCTGTCAATAACCCACAGGCTTTTGGAAGTGAATCATTCCCTAATTGAGGCTCCAGATGAGATTAAAGTCACAGACACCTTGATTTTAAACAGGTAAGGCCTCAGTATGCTTCCATAACCTCTGTATAAGTCACTGAGTTCTGTTCTCCTTTCTTAGGTGAGAAGTGGCCATTTTGTCTTCTATTAACTATTGGACACCTACAAGCTGTCTTTAGCCTGTTTCAACCACTGCTTCTTAATCTTCATGAGAAGCTATTTGTGACTTCTTTTTCTTTTTTATGGATTTCTATTGGAAACAGATGAATTATTATCAATTACTCAACCTAAATGTGGAATCATACACACACACATACACACACACACACACACATCCAAAGGCTTCATGATGCTTGTGACTAGTATTTCTTTAGCTTGCCACAATCCTACAGAGATGTGCAGAAATATTTACTTCTGAATTAATAGTAGTAGCTGTGATGGTTTCGCACTTACTCTGTGTCAGACACACATAGGGAGAAGTGCATGGTTCCCTTTTTGTAATCAGTATGTTCTGACTGGATCAAATTTAATTTTCTATTTTTAAATATTTTATCTTTAATGATTACATAATTGTTTTACAGTTACCCTCTGCTGTTCTTCCTAATCTCCCCTCCCCCTTCTGAGGATAACTTCAACAGTTTTCTTTTATCTGTTCTCACATCTAAATACATCCACCATATTTGCCCCCTTCACCTTTGCCTTCTCCCTTCCCTCCTCCCATTGATACCCAACCCCTGACAGAATCTCTTTTACCTTCCTGTCCTTTATTTTTTACATATATACTAATTGCTTAATGGGGTTTTGCCTTAGTATTTCAAACGTATATATCGTGGTTTAATCAGATTAACTTTTTACTTAGGCTTTCTTTATTACTGATCCTCTATTATTCAACAATCGACAATGCAATTCATATTAACTTTACAAACAGATGCAGTGTGTTTCTGTTTCAATTTTTCACACTGCGAAATTCTTTCCATCTTCAACCTCCCCATAGTTCCCTCAGACACACCCACTAAAGCAATCATGTTCTCTCTATATATGTGTGTAGGTATGTGTGTGTGTGTGTGTGTGTGCTTGTGTGTGTGTATAGGATCATATTTGAATTTATATGTACATTTATCTTTTAGGTCTACCTTCCACATATGAATGAAAGCATATGACCTTTCATATTTTGAGCTTGGCTTACTTAGCTTAAGATGATGTTCAGTTCCATCTGTTTACCCACAAACAACATAATTTCATTCTTGTTTATGGCTGAATAATATTCCATTGTATAAAACACATTTTATTTATCATATCATAAATTGTAGGGCATCTGGTGATATTTTCATAGCTTGACTATTGTGACTAGTACTGTAGTAAACAAAGGGGTGGATGTGGCTATACTGTGTCCTGGTTTACACTCCTTGAGGTGTATGCCCAAGGCTTGTATCCCCGGATCACAGGACAGATCTAGTTTTAGTTTTTGGGGAAACTCTATACTGTTTTCCATAGTGGTTGCAGTAATTTACATTCCCACCAAAAGTGTAGAAATATTCCTCTCCTCCTCCCACTCTCCCTTCTTTGCCATCATATGTTTTTTGTGTTATTGGTGATAGTCATTCTGAGTGGAGTGAGGTGAATTCTCAATTTGCTTGATTTGCATTTCCTTTATGGTCATGGATTTTGAGCATTTATTGGCCATTAATACTTCTTCTTTTGAGAATTGTCTAATCAGTTATTTTGCCCATTTATGCGATGGGTTATTGAATTATGTGGAGTTAATTTTTGAGCTCCTTGTGTATTCTGGTTGTTAATCCCCTGTCAGATGGATAGCTGGAAAAGATTTTCTTGCATTCTCTAAGCTGTCTCTTCAGTCTAGTGACTGTTTCCTTTGCTGTGCAGATGTTTTTTATTTTCATGAATTTCCATTTGTCAGTTGTCTTAGTTGCTGAGCGATTGGAGTTCTACTCATGAAGTTATTATACCTGCTTATGGGAACCAGTGTATTCTGTATTTTATCCTGGACTAATTTCACCATTTCAAATCTTTCATTAAAGTACTTGATCCACTTTGAATTGCTACTAGTAGAAGGTGAGAGGCTGGGATCTTGTTTCAATCTTCCAGAGGTGAATTTTCTCAACACCATTTGTTGAGGAGTATGTCTTTTCCTGTACAAATACTTTTGGACTCCTTTGTCAAAATTCAAATGGTTGAGGTTGAGTGTGTTTGTGTCTGTGTCTTCTATTTTGTTCTATTGGTTTTCATGTTTCTCATGTCTTCTTCTTGAGCCAGTACCCTGCTGTTTTTATTACTATGGCTCTGTAGTATAGTTTGAAGTCAGGTTTAGTAATACCTCTAGAATTGCTTTTTTTGCTCAGGAATACTTTGGCTATTCAACATCTTTTCTGCTTCTATATGAACTTTAGGACTGACTTTTGTATCTCTGAAGAATTTCATTGGAATTTTGATATGGATTGTATTGAACATATAGATTTCTTTTAGTATTATAGCCATTTTTACAATATTGATTTGGTTGAACCATAAGCATATCCTTCCATCTACTAATGTCTCCATTGATTTCTTTTTTGGTGATTTATAATTTTCATTGTATCGATCTTTCACCTCCTTTGTTCAATTTATCCATGAGCATTTTAATTTTTTGAAGCTATTATGAGTGGTATTGTTTTCCTAAATACTTTCTCAGACTGTTCATTATTTGTGCATAAAAATACTAGTGATTTTTGTGTATTGATACTGTATCCTGCCACTTTGATTGTAAGGCATGTTTCTTGTGGACAACAGATTGTTGGATCTTACTTTTTGATACAATCGATCTGTCTTCTGATTAGTAAGATAAGTCTATCTACATTTAGGGTTCTGTGTTTTTGTTGCTTTCTTTCCAGATTGAGTCTCATGTTGATTGTTCTTTACTTTTGGCACTGATCATTTTCAGGTTTTTCTGGTTTACTGAGTTCTTCATGCTTGCTACTTTTCTAGCATTTCCTCTTCAGTGTTTTATTCTTTTCTGACCTCTCATGTTTGTCATTGTTTTTATTCCACGACCATGTTTATCATTCCCTTATAATATACTTACAGGAGTATATCCTTATGTGTATGCTCATAATGCAGGCTTGGTGCACATGAACCACTTTAGCTTATCCTTACCTTGAAAGGTCCTAATTTCTCCATAGAGATTGAAGGACAAATTTGCTGGATATGGTATTCTTGATTGGCAGTTATTCTCTCTCAGAGCTTGAATTATGTTACTCCAGAATTTCCTGGCTTTTAGAGTCTGTGATGAACAGTCTGATGTGATTCTTAGGTGTTTACCTTTGTATGTAAGCTTGATAGTTTCCCTTGTAGCTTTCAGTATCCTTTCTTGTTCTCTTGTTTTGGCATTTTAATTATGATATGACATGGGATTGCTCTTTCTGGTCAAGTCTATTTGGAGTTCCAATCCCTCCTGTACAAGGGTATCTATATTATTATATAGATTTAGGAAATTTTCTAGTATAATTTCATTGAGTATGTTTCCCAGGCATTTAGTTTGGATTTTGTCTCCTTCGTCCACCGGTGAATCTTCGGTTTGGTCTTTTGATTGTGTCACATGGTTCTTGTATGTTGTATTCATCGGTATTCATTTTTTTGTTTGTGACTATTTGTGTGAAGTACCTCCTTGAGCCTGTCCTCCATTGCTGATATTCTTTCTCATGTTTGATATTGTCTGCTGATAATATGATCCGCTGTGGATTTTATTTGATTTATTAGGGTATTTATTTCTACATTTCTACTTGATTGTTTTTCATAATTACCATTTCCTGGCTTAATTTCTCTTTCATGTTGATGACTTTCATTACTATGACTTAGATTGATTTCCTGACTTCATTTATCAGTTTATTTGAATTCTTTTTGAGTTTACTGATCAATTTTAACAGTAGACTTCTGAATTCTACCTCAGAAATTTCAGGAATTCATTATCTTTGGATTAAGATGTTGAATTGTAGTAAGATTTTGGAGATGAAACATTACCTTGGTTTTTCATGTTTAAATTTGTATTCTGTGATTTGTACATCTGTTGGTCTATGTTTCTCTGTTACTTTCTTGTATCAGTGGAGTACCTACTATAGTAACAAGGTTAACAATTAAATAATAAGTCAAGTATTTGAACGAGTAAGAAACAATTGGTACCCTTCTTAATCTCCCCAGTAAGTTTGTATGTGAGCAAAACTCTGGTTTCTAGGGGAGATGATCTGGGGGCCTCACACTCATTGAAATATATGAGGATTGGAAATTGGGTATTGTGGGAGTTGAGTATGGGGAAGGGAAAGGAATGGGATGATAGTAAGAAGCAGAGGTAGGTGTAGGCAATAATAATATGAGAAAACTGTATGTACTAATAACAAGGAAGTAGTGTTAAGGTGAACTTTGTTAGGAAATCCTATGAAGTAGAGTATCCAGTCAAAGCCAGAAGCCCATGCCACTTATAGACTTGGAGTAGATATAAGGTAGGGGTCTGGAGGGGCAGTTTACCTGGGCTGTATGGTTTGGTGTCTGAGCCTAACATGGCTTCCCTTTTGTTCACCCTAACATAGAAAATGGTTTGAAGTACAAATGAACACCAAGATTGACCTAAATGCAGCTTATAAGGACATGAGAAGTTGCAAATTAAGTCATAAAATGGATTAAGGTCCAAGATAAAAGGCCCAAGGTAGAGAAAACCACCCATTCCTGCTTTTCTTTGTCTCCTTCTGTAAACAGACTTCCTGACACAGGTCCCCCATTCCTAACCTCCAATGTAAGCCTACCTATTAGCAACCAGCACATTCAACATAACCCAGTTCCTTGCACTGCCCTATAGGAATCCTGTAATTTTACTGCTCAGGGCCCAGAATTTTGAGTATGAGTTCATCTGGGACCATGGACATCAAACAAATTCTGAGTTCTCCTATTTCTCTGAATGTCACTAGGTCTCTTGTTGGACTATATTTCCCTAACATTTCGGGAGGCATATTCCAACCATTCTGGCCCTTTGAGGTATGAACTGGCATCTGGGCTGCACCACAGTAGGGAAGGACTTGGGACCAAATGAGGCAGTTCACCAAATGACCATATTCTGGATCCTCCTTCTCCCCAGAGTTCCAACACTCTCAGTAGTCTTGCCCCAACTGGACTCCAATGAAAAGTGGACCAACTCTCCTGGCAATTTTGTTTGGATTTGGTAAGCCTCCAGGGGGAAAGTCAGCCCTCAGTCATGTCCCATCCCACTGGGACTCCTGGGAATCTCAGAGAAGAATTCTGCAGATCAGTGATTTTCCCAAAAGGGACGGAAGGAAAAACTGCAATAACTTCTGATGTAAATGAGTAGACTGATTTGTTCTCACTTCAAGTTTGAGTTTGTGGCTTCATGGCTAAAAAGATTTGGAGTCCTAGTGGGTCTGTCCTTCAGTTCCATGGTGACCCTCCCATGGGTTAGGGTGGCATTGAGGCAACCCAATCCAGAGTCACAAGGCCGACCCTGCCATTGATTCTAAGAGTCACCTAAGTTCCTTTGGGACATGGCCAGGCAGATATTTTATTGGTGTCTTCTTTTGAAGGAGCACCCACCCTTGTTTGTCTTTTTGGCACCAGTGAAAGGGTGAATACATAGAGTGAGTATAAAGAACACCTCTAATTGCCATTGGCAGAAGTTTCTAAAACTCCACTGTCCTAGATTGTATGCTTAAACATTTTAAGAAGGGCTTCTTAGGAGATTATTGGATCAAAGTGACTCTTGGAAAGCTGTGCACACTGTCTAAGTTGGAATGGCCCATTTTTGGGGTCAACTGGCCCCCTCAAGGTACTCTAGAATTTCCCACTATCAGGGCCACTTATCAGGTCATAGTAGGAAACCGTGGATTCCAAGATAAGATCCCCTATATCAACTCCTGGCTTCAGGTGTCTCAGACCATTCCCCCTTGGGTCTGATTCAGTGCTAACAAAAAGAGACAGATCAGAGTTTTCATGGCCCAAGTAATGAAGCCCAAAGACCAGAGCCAATGAAGCCTGTTCTGCAATGAGAGACAGAAGATGAACCACCTCTGCCCCTGCCATATGTTCCCAGAGTGCCATCACCATCAGAGCAGTCAGTGCCACCTCTCCCTGGTAGCCTGCCACCTTTAGTGAGACTCCCTCAGCCCAGTCAGCAGCCTCCCAGCCCTAAGGCAAGCCATGAGGCAAAATGAGAGGCTAATAAAAGAATGAAAACCAAGGTGTCTTTATTAGCTGTAGTACTGGGGAAGCTGGACCTGACCAACCAGTCAGCTCCACCACAGAAGGAGAGACCCAATGGAAGAGTCCCACTTCGACAAGACCAATGTGCCTGTTGCAAGGAGATTGGCCATTGGAAGAATGAATGTCCCCATGGCAAGGGACCAACATCAGAGACTATTAAGACTGCTCCTAGAAAGAAGACAAAATGGCAACCTGAACCAGAGGCCAGGACCTCATTGGCCTAGTAGGAATTGAGTCAGACTAAGGAAGACTGGGCTCCTTACTACTAAGCTGCTGAGAGCTCACAGTCAAAATGAAAGTGTAGAACCAACCAGTGATCTTCACGTTGGACACCAGTGCTGAGCATTCACTGATCACTAAATCTGTGGCCCCCACTCACTGAGATCAGGGCCACAATGGTTGGAGCCACCAGCACTCAAACTGCCAAGCAATTCTGCAGTCTCTGAACATGCCAGCTAAGACGATACATGGTGACTCAGGAATTCCTGTGCCTAGGAGAATGCCCAATTCCCCTGCTGGGTAAGGATTCATTATCAAAGCTCTGAGCCCAAATCACCTTCACCAGGGAGGTCCGACAAGCCTTACAGTGAGAGAACCTAAAGCACTCACATGGCAATGACTATGCTTACATAATGAGTTGCTTCTCTATTGCCAGGGAAATGGAGACATGATGAAGCCCACCTGCCTGCTGAAGTTTCCTGATGTCTAGACTCAAAAAGGGCTCCCCAGCCTGGCTAGCAACTATGTGCACATAATGGTAGTTCTCAAACCTGGGTCCTACCCTGTTAGACAGAGGCAATATTCAGTGCCACAGGAAGTACGCCTGGGAATTTCAGCCCACCTACAGTGCCTGAAGGTTGCAGGGATATTGGTTGAATGCCAATCATCATGGAAAACCCCACTATTACCCATCAAGAAGGCAGGAAAATGATGGGTAACAACACTGTTATCACCTCACACCTGGTAGTTCCTAACCCCTACACTCTCCTGAGCCTTCTACCATTGCAAACAAGCTGGTTCCCCTGTCTGGACCTAGAGGATACTTTCTTTTGGCTCCACCTGGCCCCAGTTAGCCAGCCTCTTTTCATTTTTGAATGGGAAGACCCCATACCGGAAGAAAGACACAAATGACCTGAACAAAATTGCCTCTAGGGTACAAAAACTCACCACTTTGTTCTGGGAAACCCTATCAGCAGATTTTGTCAACTTTTCTGGAAAAAAACCCAAGCTGTACCTCGTTCCAATATGGGGATGATCTGCTCCTGGCAAGCCACAAACAATGGAAATGCTGGAAGGGGACAAAGGGATTGCCTCAGAGACTTGGGCTACATTGTTTCCTGGTAAAAGGACCAGGTTTGCTAGCAAAAGGTCGGATACCTCAGGTTCCTCATTTTAGAAGGATGGCACACCTTAGGTCTGGAGAGGAAACAGGCCATCTGCTCCATTCCACAGCCAAAGACCAAAAGGGAATTCCAAGATTTCTTGGGAGAAGCAAGATTGTGCAACATCTGGACACCCATATATTCAAGCCTGGCCAAACCACTTTATGAGGCCAAAGAAGGCTCTGGAAAGGACCCTCTAATCTGGGAACTAGACCAAGAGTGGGCTTTCCAGGAGATAGAGACTATTAACCAGCACACCTGCGCTACGGCTAACAGATATAACATGACCATGCAATCTCTTTGTATGTGAGAAAAATCACACAGTTCTGTAGGTCCTCACCCAAATAGTGGGCCCATGGCAACAGCCAGTTGATTGCCTGGACCTAGTGGCCTCATTGTGAGCTCCATGTCCTTGGGCATTGGTTGCCATAGTAGTGCTAATCAGGGAGGCTGACAACCTCACCCTGGGACAGGACATTAATGTTAAGGTGCCCCATGCAGTCCTGGGCTAATGAATGGGCACGGACATAAACGGCTGACCCGTTCCAGAATGGTCCATTACCAAGGATTATTATGTAAGAATCCTGGAGTCAGACTTGAAACTGTATAAATGTTAAATCCTGCCATTTTCCTCTCAGCAGAAGAAGGGCCTCCAGATCATGACTGCAAAGAGGTAATGGAAAAAGTGTACTTCAGCTGACCAGACCTAAAGGATGCCCTGCTTTGGGATCCAGAACTTGAACTCTTTACAGATGGAAGTAACTCAGATGGGACTAACTGTTCAGGGAGGTCAGTGAAAGGCTTGGTTCACAATCACCACTGCTAACATTATACAGGCCGAAGCCCTACCACAAGGATGGTCTGCATAATGAACTGAACTTTTGGGCATTGATCCAGGCAATATGACATGCAAAGGGAAAGCAGGTGAACATCTATACTGATTCAAAGTATGCCTTCACCATCCTACATGTGTATGGAGCAATATAAAAGGAAAGAGGACTGCTGAGAGCAGCAGAGAAAGAGATAAAAAACAAGAAATCCTCCAGTTTGAGAGCCATCTCAGGTTGCTATTATCCACTGAAGAGGCCCCCAGAGGGGCACAGAAAACATCAGCAGAGAAAACTGCCTGGCTGATTAGGCAGCAAAGAGAGCAGCAGAAGTGTTAAATTCCCCTGGAGTGTTGGAGCAAACCACAAAACTTCTGTTGGCTCCCACCCCAAATTCCACCTAGGAGGAAGAACAATGGGCAAAAGATAAAAAAAGGAATAAAAGAAAAGGGGGGCTGGTGGAAGTTGCCTGACCAGTGAGTGACCCTTTGTCCATAGTACTGTAGAAGCCCCTCTGGTAAAACAACAACCCTTGGGGAAACTAATGCACTTGGGGAAAACAGCCCTTGAAAAACTGCTGGACAAATACTACTTCTTTCCCAAGCTCCCTACCCGGTATGCCCAAATAATTGCCAGGTGCATTACATGTGCACAAAATATTTCAATTCAAGGACCTGAGCCAAGCCTTGGGATACAAGCAACAGGCACCATAGGTTTTGAGGACATGGAAGTGGACTTCAGAGATGTTAAATCCTGCTGAGGATAACAGTACCTCCTGTTCCTTGTCTGCACTTACTCAGGGTAGGCTGAGGCTTACCCTCCACACTAGAAAAGGCATGAGAGACAATAAAGGTCTTCTTAAGAGAAATTATGCACAAATATGGGCTTCTCCTTTCTATCGGATCAGACAATGAGCCGGCTTCATGGCAGAGATAATAAAAGGCTTGGGTAAAATTTTGAGAATAAAATGGATGCTCCACACAGCACACATGCCTCAAAGTTCAGGGAAAATAAAGCACATGAATCGGACTGTCAAAAACACCTTAGCCAAATTCGCCAAGAAACACAATCCTCCTGGATAGACGTACTACCATTGGATCTGCTCAGGGCATGCTGCAATCCTAGACCCTCTGGCTACTCACCCTTTGAGATTATCTATTACACACCCCCTCCCATAATAAACAGGCTTAGAGGGGACCTCATGCAAATTGGAAATCTATACATATCCCGACATCCCAGGCCCTAGGAAAAACCCTATGCCACATCTCCCAGGAAGTCTTAGAAAGGACCACAATCCCCATGGGTAACTGGGCCCATCCCCACCAACCCAGGGATAAAGACTGGAAAAAGAAATACTTCAACCCAGATGGACAGGTTTCCCATCGAGTAATATTAGCAACTCCCATGGCTATTAAAGTTCACCATTCCTGGATAAAGAATGCAGAAATTCCTGCAGAGTCTAACAACTGGCAGGCTGTCTGTGATCCAATTAACCCCCTCAAATTGAGGTTCCAGAGGATGTTACAGCACAACACCTTTGCTTGGGAAGAGCTCCAGATCTGCTCCAGCCACTTCCCAGAAGCTGCTTGGTCAACACACAACAGAAGACTGAGGATTCATCCACCAGGACATTAAAGTATCCCCTTTCTGCCACCCTTACCCCATCTTGCTGATTAGCATTGTTGCAACACTGTTCACACTAGAACTGGCTGTCACTGCTCCCCAGGATTGGAATGTAGGCCAAAATATACTCGTGGCCTCCTAATATCTCCTCATAATAGGAATCCTTATTGTTGTTTGGTGCTATCTGTATCCCAGACCCCATTCTCAGGCATGAGGACTCTAACGTGTTTTTGATATCTGACTCTATTACATGTTAAGGTTGTCCCACTTAGAGGCCAGAATAACTGCTTAGCTTGCATAAAACCTCTCTCCTTCCAGGGAAAACTGCAGTATGCCTTCACCTGTTACCAATACCTGTTATCCACATGCAGCACATCAATTTCTGAATGTACCAGAAGAGGGACAATTTAATATAAAGGAAAACTGACAGTCCTAACCGGGTTCTGCAAGAACAAAGGCACTATAGAGCAGATAGTTTGCTGGAAGAAAGATGGGAACCCCTTAAAGGCACAGAATGATGAAATGACAGGGGGAGGAAATAAACCTCATTATATATGGGCACCCTCTCTGAGCACCTTGTCCCCATGTCAGTCTACAAATGAAAAAGCTGCAGATCCTGAGAGGCTATCCAAAAACAATTACCTAGATGGCTACCTGCCTATAAAAGACATTGATCTGCTATCAACATGACCCCCGTTATGGCTTCCTTCCAGGACAGGGAACCTTAACTTGGAACCCCACTTGTACAAGCTGTTAAGTGCAATTCACAGCCTCCTTAATCTTATGTACCCACATTGATGACAGGTGGCTGTTGGCTCTGCCTGTCCTCAGGTCCACTCCATTATGTAGTGATCTCAGTGAGCCCCCTTAACCAGAGTATGCATGATGCAACTCCCAACTCTATCAGCATAAAACCCAAAGTAAACAATATACAGCTATCTCAGAGGGTCACTAATTGTATCTACAACTCAGGAGGAAACTGTCCAATGGAGTACCTGGCTGCTAGCCAGTGTGTCCAAATCCAAAACTGTACAACCACTGTCATCAGCTGTACAGTTGACAGACCATGGTGCAGCAGCCCAGGAAATTTCGTTGTAGATGGGACTCTTGCTTATCAGTGCTTTCCAGCTAACTGGAAGGGCATTTGCACATTAACATTCCTCATCCCCCAGATATACATAGTGCCTAACAATCAGACCCTCCCCATACCTTTGACAGCCCATACAGAGACAAAGAGAGCTACCCAATTTGTACCTTTACTAATTGGATTAAGGAAAATGGTTGGAATAGGAATAGGCATAGGAGGAATTCCATCATCAGCCTCGTATTATAATCAACTATCTGCAGACTTAAAAAATGACATAGAACAGGTGGCTATGTCCATATTAGCCATGCAAGACCAACTGGAGTCCTTAACGTCAGTGGTTCTCCAAAATCAGAGAGGTTTGCACTTATGGTTGAAAAGGGGGACTCTGCCTCTTTCTAAATGAAGAATGCTGCTTTACGTGAATCAGTCAGGACATGGCCCAGCAGTTACAGGACTAGGTCACATGTAGGACACAGGAATTAGTGAATTCTTGTAACAGATGGAGTGATATCTGGAATTGGACTTCTTGGCTTCTCCCCTTGTCTGGTCCTCTTTTCATGCTCCTATTGTCCCTCTTGTTTGGCACTTGCGTTCTCAATGCCACAACTCACTTCATTAGCCCATGAATGGAGGCAATAAAGTTCCATCTCCTGGTGAACCAATACAGAACCTGAGACAAAGCCTATTCACAAGTAAGAAAAGCATCAAAAAGGGGAATAAACAGGAAAATTACTCTAAGAGCAGGTTATGGCAAGTTAAGCCATAAAACGGGTGCAGCGCCAAGATAAAAGGGCCAATGTGGATATAATCACATTCCTGCCTTTCTTTGTCTCCTATAAACAGACTTCCTGACACAGGTCCCCTGTGGCTCCCACCTAAACGAACTTGATCCCTAACCCCTAATGTGAACCTACCTATTAGCACCCAGCACATTCATCATAACCCAATTCCTTGCACTTCCCTGTAAGAATCATGTAATTTCACTGCTTGGGGCCCAGAATTTTGAGTATGAGTTCATCTGGGACCACCAGTGTCAAATAAATTCTGAGTTCTTCTACTTCCCTGAGTGTTGCTTGGTTTCTGATCAGACTATATTTCCCAAATATAAGGAGGAAAAAAGAGAGTGAAAGAAAGGAATTCCAACAATTAGAAACTAAATTAAACAGAAAAAAAAATCAGAAAGAAAAAGTAGAGAAATAACCAATGAAAACCAAATTTGATGAGGGGAAAATTAAAAACAAATCAAAACACTTATATTTCTAGTTTAGGGTGTGGTCAGGACCTTAGGGGAGAGCAGGTTGGGAGAGCATTTTTGACACCCCCCAGTGTGCTTCTCTTAAAGAGCTGTGTGCTTTGAATTCTTTTAGGTCTGCATGACATCCCAGAGGTAGGAGGGTGAGACTTCTTGTTGAAATTCAGGGAGATCTGAATGGGAAGGGCCATTCCTTCAATGAGTTGAATGCAAGTAGCTTGAAAAGACAGGGCCACTTGACTGCTGGGCCTTTTTCTGCTTTTCAGATTGCCTTATTCATAACTTCTCTCTCTATGCCTGCTTCTGGTAGCAGTCTAACATGCAGACAATGTGGTTCTATGACCTGGAACTGCCTAAACTGTGACCTTTTCAATATCCATAGTAACTCAGTTGATTTTTGCTTTTTCCAGACAAGTAGCTGCTCTAGCTTGAGTTCTCAGTCATTGGCAGTCAGTGCTTTGCTTTTTAAATTGACTTTATTCAGTGGAACTACTGTGGTGGTTTGAACAGGCTACTGACCTCTGGGCATTTCTGCTGCTTTCTAGGCTGCTGTCAGCAACCCTCAGATTGCCTGTTCACCTCTCATTTCTAAGTCTGCATCTGGTGGCAGACTTCCACAGGGACACTGTGGCTGAGTGTCCCAGATCTGTCCAGGTTATGATTTTTCCAATACACCAAATTACTTAGTCTCAAAGCTTTTCTGCCTGCAAGTACCTTCAGCCAAGGAAGGCTATGTGCTATGTTTTGGAAATTTTTCACAGGTTAGTTAGACAGCGACATAATTTCATAGCCCACTTCCTTTAATGTCTCATCTCTCTGCAGGCCAAGGCCTCTCCTTCATAAGAAATCTCTGTGGTCATCCCTTATATACTGTAGCTGGGTATCTCAAGATGCTCTGAAGAAGCACTGCTCCTTGTTGTCAAGATTCCCCACCTTCCATCTCACTCAGACTTGATCAGGAGGCTCCCTTTCAAGATGGCACCTTGCTACAGCTCTCTGAGGTATGGGCAATGAGGAGGATTATCTTGTTTGCTGCTAGCCAGCTGTGCAGGAGAAATTACCATCCTATCATATCCTCACACTGCGATTAGGGTTTGCAGATTTTGTGGTTATTGACCCACAGCTTGTTCTCCCATTCTGTCACAGCAACTGTCCGGCTTGATTTGAGGTGTAGGTTTCACTTTTCTCTCCCCACAGGAAGAACTGGGGTCATAGCTTCAAACTATGTCTTGATTTACTCTGGAGTCTTTGTAATTCACTATCTCTTTCAGATATCCTGTGACTCTTTAGTGGTTCACAGTGTTCTTCCTCTTCTTTGCTTTTCTGTATGTAACCTCTTGTTATCTTAATCTTGTTCATGGGATGTAAGGGAGAAATCTTCTATTCCTCTGCCATCTTGCCTCCCTCCTCCACATTTCCCATTTTTAAGTGCATTCTTGAAAGTTCTTTGAACCAGGTAACTAGTACAATGGAGACTATGCTGATTCTAATTGTAGTGACTTAATTCCTATGACTTTGATGTTGTCTACACTAATCTGTATCATGCACACTTGAAAATATTATAAAATAATGTGAACTTAGGCCATGTCTTTCCTTTCCATTTTAGGCTTTTTTACCAATCAGTACTTATTAATTTTTAACTTAAAATTCAAGACAAGATTAAAGATCTGTATCTTCATTGCAATGATCTTTCACCCTTAGTTATATGACATAAAAATGTACAATACAATCTTCTCACATCTTTTAAAATCTATCCTTTGTTTTGCTTAATCATAAATAATGGATCTAAATTTGTCAGACTGAAATACATGGTGATTTTCTAGAACCAGAACAGCAAATGTGGTTTTATTAGTTATTTTATGTGATGTCTAGTCCTGCTTTTTGTCTAGAGCATGTGCCTTACCTACCAGCAACATAAAATCATTGGATCAAATTGGAACAAATGCAGGTAAATATTATCAAGAATTTTATGCTTCATTAGAACTTTCTGTTTTTTGAAAAATATGTTTTTGAGTATTGGCCAGACTCCAGAACTATATAAATACTTTCACATGTGTGATCAGTATAACTTAACGTAGTACTTGAAATAGGATTATGAGTTCAGTATTTTACTAGCATTATTTTATTTTTTTTGGAAGATTGGGTAATTGCTTATATTCTGTTCTTTATATACAATAATAATGAGGTCTGACTAATTGACATCTGACACCTCTGTGAATATCTGCCTTGTCCTTCCTGACTTAAGACAAATTATTAAGCAGTGGGTCATTTATGTGCTGCAGATTAGGTTCAGATGATTTAACAGAGGAGGATTCAGAGCTTGTAGACTCTCCATTGCTTAACTTGAACTTTAACCCATCTGTCTTCTCTTCAAGTCTGTTGGGGACTGGGCATGAACCGTGGACTGGAATATAATGGAGTTTGCACAGCCTCTCCAGGTACAAGTTTGCAAAGCCTCTCCTTCCATAATTTTGCTAGCACCTGCTGTCTTGAATTTTGTTCTCACATCTCCTTGAAGAATACAACCTGCTGTGTCCCCATACCAGCCCCCTGATTCAAAACTAGATAAAGTACCAGAATTGTTAGGAAATTCGCTGATGTCAGATTAATCAATACCTTAGAGAAGGTGTCCTGTGTGCCTTGATGATTCCAGAACTGATGTGTTGTAATTAAGCTTCAGTAGCCTTAGGAAAATTAGCCCACCAAACCTCATTCCACTCACCTTGCATCAAGAATTGTTAAAGCTTGATTTTTACCTGAGTCTTTTCCTTATACTGACCTAATAAAATAAACACTCTGGCTCAGATAGGTGCTCACGTTTCCCAGCACTCCCATCCCCAGCTTTTATGTTTTATGTTGTATGTCTGTATGCTTGTGTGTATTTTATTTCTTGTTCCCTGTCACTCTTAGTAAGACTCACACAGCATACCCATGCAGGACAGGGCACAAGTCTTTTTACTACACTATTGTTGCCCTTTAACATAAATTAGTATTTCTATTTTTGTAGATGTCAGAATGAAATACATGGTGATAACAACCAGAAAGAAAAAGAGATAGATAGAGAGAGAGAGAGAGAGACAGCCAGAGTGAGAGACAGAAACAAAGACAGAGAGGAAAGATTCTCCAAGGAATAAGGTTGTTTATTGAGAAGTGAGACGATTGCATGGAAAGCAAGAGTACATTGCAAGAAAAGGCAGAAGGAAAGTTCTAAAGACAACAAGGGAGGATTTGATCATTTAATTTGAAAACAATATCCTTGGCTACCAGCATCAATAACAAGGGGATTCCAGTCTATGATTAAACAAGCAGAGGCAGGACAGACATCCTCCTGGAATATTCTTTTCACAAGGCTGTGGTCCTGGCAGGCACCTTTATGATAATTACTGTTTTCAGGCATGTGCATAAGATCTCCATCATTACCTTTTAGCAAAGGCAACTCCATTTTTGATTCTGACAACCTTCACAACTTTAATTCAATGTTTTTCTACCTGGCTTTCCTAGGCTTTGGGGTCTTCCCAACACTATTGCGTCTCAGTTTCAAAGCCACTTCAAGCTCATAAGCAAGGCCTTAGCCATGAACTTTTCTGTTGAAACTGCTTCAGTGAGCAAGCCTGCACTAAGTGATCTATGAAGTGCATTCTGCTTCCATGTTCTAGCACCGAGGCCATTCCAAGCACATGCACTTTCCTCTGCCTCTTTCACAAAACTTCCACAGGAGAAAACTGGACACTAGCAGCCACAGTCACAGAACTCCAGTGTCACAACCTCTTTGCTTTTACTTAGTACTTCATTTCTGGAAATACCCTTTCCTGACTCCTATTTGTCAAACTCCTCCACACCTTGGGGGACTCACTTACACTCACTAACAGATGAATCTTTGCTCATGGATGGTAAGGTCTCCTGAAGCTCAATCCTTATTTCCTTTCAAGTGGGCACTGTGCTACTCACTGTCCATGTGTGTTGCATTGGTGTGCTTGGCCAATGTATCCTAATGTTCTGGAAGCTTCTCAAAGGCCTCAGCTGTGTCTCACTCATCTTTGTTTCCTCAAGAGTCCAGTACCATGCTGTACAGATAGTGGAGTGTCAGCAACCTGCGGGAACTATGCCTTGGTTCCCTCTAACACTTTCTGCAATTTCTGATAAAAAGCTGCTCACAGGACACATTTTTTCTTCCCATTAATTGGGGTGTGTAACTTGGTCAGAAAGAATGACATAGAAAGGACTTGGTTTTAATAGTTTTCACAGAAAACATTATCTCCATGGACAGATCTTTGTCAAAATAGAAAATGTGTTCCTGAGGGGGCAGGAACCTATGTTTTTCCTCCTATATAATATGTTTTGCAGTTTTCCCAGTCTCTTGATTTTGTGCTTTCTTTTCCCTCCTTCTGCTTGGTTCCTAGACTGTGGCTCGATTCTGTAAGTGTATATTTAGTCATGTTGGCATAATAGAGCAGGCATCAGGAGTGATGTATTTATCACAGCTAGGACTACCAGTGAGGATAATGAGGAATACACTGTGCTCTGGCACTATTGAATAACAAGCCCCTTTTCAATCTGTATAAAGTAGTTGCCTCTTATGTCTACTTTCACCTTCTGCACTTTCCTATTTCTGGCCATGGTCTAAAAGTAAAATGGAAATTTTTAGTAATGAGCATTTAATGAATTTTAAATTGTGCCCTGTTCTCATTAGCTTGATGAAATATTGGGCTGTACCTCTTGTCCCATTTGGAACATAAGTCATCCTTTGTCCAATCACTCACAATGTATCTCCACTAACTTCCTGTGAGTAGTTATCTCAGTCACCAAATTGACTGTCATGATGATTGTACTTGTGTTTGAGTAAGCCTTGTTTTACTTAATAATGTCCCCAAAGACAGGGGTAGTGATGCAAAGGAGGCACAGGTACAAAAAATGTAAGGAAATATGAACTCTTGTCTGTGAGGCAATGCTGCAGGGTACAGAGGAAGAAACAGATCATATACAGAGTTCCAGAATATTTGTAGTTTCTGGGATCCACTAGAAGTCTTTGAATGAAGCCCTCACAAGTAAGGAGGAAGTACTGTAATCTATGAAAATTCACAAAATATATACTACAAAATTACCTATAAAGTTAATCAGAATATTAATCATGCCTCCCTGTTCACCTGTGATGTCAGTGATGGAACAATTAAACCAATATGTGACACCAGGGTACTAATGTAATATGTAGCAATAGCAGGGAAAACTCCTCTTTGTTTTATATTTTTTTTGTTTTATCATTTTTATATTTATTCACAAGTGTATACATTGTTTGGGCCACCTCCACTCATCCTCCACTTCCTGGCAGAAACTGTTCCACCATCTTGTTCTCCAATTTTGTTGAAGAGAAAAGATAAGAAATAATAAGAAAGACAGAGTGGTTTTGCTAGTTTGAGATATAGACAGCTACAAAGAGAAACCTCGAGCATTGCTTCCTTACACTGTGTATTTCAACCAAAGTCCAAATGGCCAAAAATCACATGAGAAAATGCTCACCATCCCTGGCCATAAAGGAAATGCTAATCAAAACCACACTGAGATTCCACCTCACTGCTGTTAGAATAGCTATCACCAGGAACACCACCAACCACAAATGTTGGCAAGGATGCAGGGAATAAAGAACTTTTGTACACTGCTAGTAGGAATGTAAGCTAATACAACACTTTTGAAAACAATATTGAGTCTTCTTAAAAAAACTAAACATAAATGTGCCATGTGATCCAGCCATATCACTCCTAGGGATATACCCAAAGGAATGCAACTCAGGTTATATTAAAAAGGGCCCTGTATACCATGTTTACTGCAGCATTATTCAAAACAGCCAAACTATGGAAACAGCCAAGAGGCCCCACTACTAATGAATGGATTAAAAAAACCTGGTATTTATACAAAATGGAATTATATTCAGCCACAAAAAAGGATGAAATTTTGTTATTCGCAAGTAAATAGATGGAACTGGAGAACATCATCTTAAGTGAAGTTAACCAGGCTCAGAAGTACAAAATTGTATGTTCTCCATCATATGTGGATTATAGTCCTAAAACAAATGCAGTAATATTATTGGACATGGGTCACACACTGAGGAGAGAACATGCACAGGAAGAATAGGGAAAGGGAAGGAAACCTAAGACTTGAATGTGGTTGATGTGCTCACTGTAAAGGAGTGAATATAGTAATCTTGAACTGGCAGAGGCCACTATGGGAAGGGGACCAGGAGGTAGTGAAGAGGAAAACTCCACTTGATACAGGAAAGGAGGTGCCTGGTGAGTCTGTAGTCAGCCATCTGAGAAGACAACCATTGTTAGTTATGTCTCTGGTCAGAAAGAAAAGTTAGCTATCAATTTTTTTCATGCCCATGAATTAGTATTCAATTTATTAAAGCTATAATTTTTTAAAAGTTTTAGATTCTCTTACAAAACTTGTTAAGTATAAATCTAGCAATTTGTAACAATCACATTAGACATTTTGCTCTAAATATAAGCTTTTATAACTCATTTTTATGTATATGCCATTTATAAAAATTAGTATAGTCCACCAATTGTCCTCATGATAAACTTTCTTTAGTGTCTCAGTAAGTCTTAAAATTTAATTAAATTCCTTATATTTGGAAAAACATTAATTAAATGTCAAACAGTTTGATATAATATATGGTGAAATTGTTTATCACCTTTGTATGATTTAACCTTTGTAGAATTGTAAGCCATAATTGAATTTTGAGGTGTACATCCTCAATTTGATTTAAAGTCTGATGAGGATAGGTAGGTAGCTCACCCACCCCCCCCCAAAAAAAGATAGCATTTGATGTCTTCAATGCAAAGGAACTAATGCAGAAACTTTAAAGCAACAGAGGCTAATAGAAGAAGGGGACTAGGAGCTAGAGAAAAGGTTAGTTCGAGACGAATCAATTTAGAAAGCAATACATATGTACATGGAAGCAAAATTAGGAATCTCCCAATACAGTTATCCTTACCTCAATTAACAAAAACCCCTGGCCTTCCTTATTAATGTTTATACTCTCTCTTCAACAAAATTATAGATAAGTGACAAACAGCATTTGCTTGGAAGCAAGAGGGTGGGGGAGAGAGGGAGGGGGTGAGGACAAAAGGAGGGGAAGAGGGGAAGGGTGGAGTAATGACCCAATCATTGTATGCACATGTGAATAAAGGAAATAAAAATAAATAAATAAATAAAGTCTAATTTCTTTTTCTAATAGAGTGATTTAACTTAAAATTTTGTATTACATAAAACACCAAATCAGCACAAATTTCTAAATGCCATACTCAACTATTGTTTTTATTTTCTTAAAAGGTATACTTAGTATTCTGAATCTTCCTGAGAAACAACTGATAGCTAACTTCCTGGTTCATTGAGTTTTTGTATCAGCAATTCCAACTGGAACGTGGAACTGTCCTTTTCAAAGATGAACCTTCTCACCCTTGCTCTGGACACCAAGGCCTCTGCAAGGGCTGCTTTCCTGTGCTTCTGTACTTAAAACAGAACTGTACTTCCCTTGCCCCAGCCACACCATGCACCATACTACTGCATCCTTTACCCACATTTTCTTTGTTTCTTAAGAGATGTAAGTTTATTTTCTTACAATGTTTAAATATGTTTTGTAATTCTAAAGATATTTGAACCTGATAGAATTCAATATATACAGTTATTTATAAGACCACATGACATATATGACAATGAAATGATATGCTGTAATATTCCATATCTCTGGTAGCTTTATAGAACCTTTTAATTTCCATTGATATCTACTAACAAAAAGAAATGCCCAGTATATCAAATGCAAACCTTTCAGGCACCTCTGAAAGAAATATTTGTCATACTGAAGAAATGCTATATGAATCTTTGTGAGGTCCTGATTGGGTAGCTGAAAAAAAAAGAACCCATTATTTCAGACTTGCTTCACCAATACCTACTTTCACTTGACCTCTATTTTAGTTCCACTTAAGTTTCTGTGGCAAGGAAGAAAAGTGCCACCCAATTAGGAGCAAAGTTAAGTAAATATGCTCCACACTGGCCGCATATCTTTTTTCTAGGGAAACCTTCAAAGTGTAATGTTCTAAAAACATGCCAAAGATGCAATCCAAAGAAAGAAATGTTAACAAGGAAAATGATTAAGGTCATTTTTAATCTGTGATCTCTAGTTTGTGGCTAGAAAATCTAAACTCAGAGAGTGGCCCAGGTATGTGATGGAAAGCCACTTGTCCTTGTCATAAAGAGGTTTTTGGTTTGTGTGTTTGTTTTTAGGGATTGAGTGACATGAAAGAGAGAAATAAGTGAAACTTTTCCAGCAATTAGTGTTGAATGAACACTCAATCATAAAAAATGACATGTTCTTAATTTTAATAAGGCAGGCAATATTCACAGGAGCACAATTTCTGTACTCTCTGCCAGATCAGAACACTTTTACATTGCACATACATTCTTGGGAAGATTTTTTTATGCTGAAAAAAATGGACTTGTCAGCATAGAATTAGGGGAATGAAGACATTATAGGAGACGTAGTCACACAATAAAGAGTAAACAGCATGAACATTCTTGCCAAGATGTAAAGAGAAGTGAAAGGACCTCATGCATGACACACAGCTCCACAAAGGAAGCACATTGAATGTACTCCCTGCTTCTGACCATTCCTGTGGCTAAAAAGCATGCCTTGGTGAAAGTCTGCTAAATCTGTGCACAATGATATCATGGAGCAGTGTTAGATTTTCCTCTATGACTTGAGTGTTTCTAGCTGCATATATTGGCCAATGACTTTTGACAAAATGTTATTCAATTGGCTAGGAATTTGAGAGTTATTCTCATTCTTGAGCATACCTTTGCATATGTCCAATCAGATAGATTTATCTATTTTTTATTTGTTTGTAAACAAATACTGAGTAACTGCCAAAGGCAGTACTGTTCAAAGTGCTGGGGAAAAGAGCTGAAACTGTTGGGCTCCAGTCCTGAACAAAGCAGACATAGTTCCTTGTCCTAGAGGACATTTTCTGGTTGAAAAGTGTCAGTTTAATCAAGTAAACTTAAAAAGCTGAAGGAAGTTTTAAGATGACTATAATTCAATGACAATTAATGAGAAGTCCTAACTATAGAGATGAGAGATACTTTAGCTGAGTTCTAAATGAAAAGTTATTTTAATGACTGGCTTTGAAGGAAAAATATCATTTTTACAAGTCTAAGTTCTTTGGAAAGGTTTATATGCAAAGTATACAGATATATAATAATACACATAATCAAAAACTTCTTAAGTATTATAGAAGTAAGTTGGCTATTTATCTTAATGGGAATTTGTCATTCTGTGCTTCCATTTTAGCATCATTTTATTTTATTGGAGTAATTAAAACTATATTAAGTCACAAAATAGATGTAGATGTAACATTTTTAATATTTTATGTATGATGTGGAATTTCTTCTTGATATAGGGACTACACAAAAATCATTACTATCAATTTGAACTTTGCAGGAAGTTCAGGCAGTGTGACAAGGCAAAAACAATGCATAAAAGGCAGAGACAATGAAAAATGTCATATTTTTCTGGCAAGATATAGACTTGTCTGAACACCAAACATCCCCAAATATTTACAAGAAAGATATCATTGCTCCATAAATTAAATTATAGTTTCAATAAAATTCCAGGAGAAAAAAACCCATCTTGCAAATAAAGTTCAATATTACGTGGTAATCATTGTCACGTAAGAAAAATGCAGTTTCTGTAAAAGCACAGGGGAAGTTATTAAGCTAGACTGGGAGATCAGAAAGAGACAACACCTGTGCCAAAGCATAAAGTATGAGTAGGAATTATTTAAAAGAGCAGGTAGACATCAGTTATAAAGGAACACATTGATTCATTCATTCAACAAATGTACAGATGGTCTCTGACTTACATTGCTTCAACTTCAGAATTTCAGCTTTGTGATGGTAGAAATGCTAAAGTATGCACTCTACTTTTAGGAGGGTTACCCTTCTGGTAAGGGATGCAGTTACTACAAAAGTGCTAGATGCTGTGTTTTATTATTTCCTAAAGAACTTACTACATAGCTGGTCTCCAATTCATGATGATGTGATTTATACACTTTCAACTAGATGCAAAAGTGATACATATTCAGTAGAAACTACACTTGGAAGTTTTGACTTCTGTCTTTGCTCAGTCTAATGATATGGCATCTGGTACTCTTATGTGATCCTGGGCAAGGGTAGTGACCACAGGTCTCAGTCAGCACTGGCACTCTAAAATACACTATGTTGATAAGCTACTGCTATGGTCCCTAGGTTTGGGAGATTAATCATACTTTCCACATAGGATATTTTTACCTTATGATTGGTGATTGGACATAACACCATTATAAAATGAAGAGCATTTGTATTTTTCAACTCTTTGCTAAGGTGGGAAGCCTATAATAAGAAGCTCTTGGTTCAGACAGGCCTGGGCAAAATGCAGTGTCATACTTACAAAATAATCAGAAAAAAAGGGTTGGAGGTGTGGCTTAAGCAATAATTCTCCTGCCTAGCAGAAGCAAGGTCCTCAGTTCAAAACCCAGTACAGGTATAAAAATTAAAACAGCATTTTGTTTTGTGGAGGTTTGTTTTTGTACTTTTAGTTCTAAACATAGATTGAAGATAAATATACCAAACTGGATGTTAAAATTAGTTAGTTATTAGTTTGCTCAAAGACAGAAATAAAAGACTTATTTTTACAGGATTAGTAGAAGGATGAGGAAGATGAAGAGAAAATAACCAGAGACAAAAGAAAATACGTATTCTGTAGGTGAATGTGATTGGAGTGTCACTGCAAGTATGTGCCATGCAACTGCCATGACTCCCACTGGCATTTGGGGGCCAGAGGAAAGTCCAGAGCCATGGCAGCCTAGAATCTATACTGTGTTTGATGATTGCATTCAAATTCTTTCCATCAGGAATTGACCTGAGAAAGTATGAAATTAAGATACGCCATCCTATCTAACTGGTGAGCTCAAGGCTTCTCTAAGGTTTCTAGACAAGTAACCCAAGAATAGAGAAATGGTTTGAAACCATTTAGACATCCACACTTTCTCATTGTTTTTGCTGTGAAATTCCCTTGAGCTTCCTTTATATCATTTCTTTTTCTTAAGCTTGGTTTTATGCTTTCATGTTGATCTGTGAGTTACCTGATACATTTCCAAAAATGCCCTCCTGTGCTCAATAGCCAAAGTCCTGTTATTTGTAACTATACAAGTATCACCAACATAGGGGGAAATGTGACCTTGGAAGAATTCGCTGTTTATCCTCATGTCTTCAGAGTCCATTATTTTAATGCATTTAATTGCACTTATTTACCAATAATTGTTTTAGACTATAAAATTAACAATTCAGTAATCTCTTGTCAGGGTCTAACATTTCTGAATGAATGTTAGATTTTATATCAACATTGTTGTCTGCTGATTGATTTCCACTATTACCATGTAAACCTCATTCATCCTCTGAATCCAAAAATCTTTATTTAGGCATAACAATATGTTTTCAATGCATGAAATTACATTTAATGTCATAAATACAGTAAGTACACTTTATTTGAGGATGTATTACATGAAGTTTTGATGAAGCATGCTCAAAATAATAAATTGTTTTTAAATCAAAGGAAAATTCAAAAACAAAAATTTTAAATTCTCACATGCTTATTACACAGCTCTGTAAATGTGTATATCATGAATTATTTTTATATCATTGAGGGATCAGTCCAGTGTTTCCTTTCTGTTAATTTTGTGAAAATCTGCCTCTCTAAAAGCAAATAGTGCCCCAAAAGCAAAGTAAAAGTGAATAAATATGCTTACATGAAGTGACAATGTTAAAATTTGAGATTTGTGAAAGGTGGCATGTCTTTAGCAGAAGTTGGGCAGTGTTATGGTAAAAATGAATCAAGCATCTGTAGTACACACCTGCGCTAACAAGGGTCTTCTAAATGTATCTTCTAACTTCTATTGGTTAAGTCTGGTAATGTTGAAATGAAGAAATAATCCTTCTGTGACTCAAATGGGACAGCATCATTTTGGAACCAGAGGCTAGAAGTAGATCAAAAGTGAGGAAAATAATGTCTGCCTTATTTATGATTTAAATATGTTAGAAGTTTTAAAAATTTAAAAACACGTAAGATAAGGTTAGAAAAGAAAGCTCTTCTTTGAGGCTTTCCATTATTTATAATTCCTGTCTTCAGTCCATCGTTCCTTACTAGTCAGCCAACAGATAGTTGTTTATGACACCATTTATGTAAAAGTTTTCATAGCATCATTGATGATTTTCTTGTGTAGGGAATGCAAATAAGAAGAAATCTCACTTTGTGCATGAAGCATAGAGTTTCACAGGGAACAAAAATGAAACATCAATAACCATGACAATTTTAAGTATTGATGTTGCTTGGAGTAGTAAATGTGAATACATTGAATGCCAAGTGAGAATGTGTTTTCATAGTCCTTTGCACTTCTGAATTTTCTGCTGTTGAAATATGTGACTGCAATCAGAATCAATGACCAAATTCTAAAAAATGGCAACATTCCCTGTCTATAACGGTGTACTAGGGCCTCTGGATTTTAAGAATGCTGAGACCTGCTCCAGATGAGAGTGGCCATTTGCAGCATGTGCTTGCATTGCGGAAGATCAGATTTCAGAATCACTTATACGAAGAACAGATTACAGGTACAAACCCATTTTAAATATTGATATTTTCATACAATGTATGTGTGCATATTTAATTATATATAGCATGTTTCTGTGTATTAGCATCATGTCTATACATACTGTCTGCACATATCTCTTTTTATAGTGATATCTGTGCCTTGACTTAGAAAGTGTTAGATCTGTGTGTTTGTAAGCATGAGAAAATCTACTACTCGGTGAGAACTGAAGTTTCACACAGGTTAACAATCTCAGATAGGGATATTCACATACACACATGTCCATACATTTATACACTACATTTACATATTGTGTTGGATTCCAGAGTTATGGTGTGATAAACCCTGGAATGTGTGTGAAAGCTGTGTGTCTTGCTTTTGATCCTGTTTATAACTAACAAAAAAAATCATGCTTAAGCCATTACTCTCCACTTATTCTTGATAATTTGTCCCCACATTTATTTGTATTACTATTTTTTGTTTTTTTGGAGGGACTGGTGTTTGATCTCAGCTTTGCACTTGCAAAGCAGGCACCCTACTGTTTGAACCACACACCCAGTCCATTTTTCTCTGGTTATTTTGGAGATCAGTTCTTGTGCCCTGGAATGATGGTTCTCCAGGTTTCAGCCTCATGAGTAGCTAGGATTGTAAGCATGAGCCATGTGTGTCTGGCTTATTTGTGTTCTTGTTTGCAAGTTGTTTATGTATGTGTAGGTGTTTGTGTAGAACCAGGTGGGTATTGTCAGTATTTTGATTCCTAAGTTATTAATTTAATTGACTAGAGATAACATAGTGGCATGCATTTTCTGCAAACAGTAAAAGAAAGTGTGATACTGTCAAGAAGTTGCTGGGCTACCTGAGAAGCGAGAGCCCTAAGAGAGGACAGAGCCAACAGACCAGGAATCAATAGTGGTAGGATGCTGAGTGGAGCGATGCAACAGAGAAAGAGTATAGTTATTCCTCTTGCTCTGGTTTGTTCAGGGTAGTCAGAGGGGAAGATGAGAAAGAGCTGATCATCAGGAAGGTCCATGGATGAGCAGTCCAGACAGAAGAAGAAAAACCAAATAAATGAACAAGGATGAATGTAATTCCTGTCAGAAAGGCTACCACTAAGAAAAAAAAATCAACAAATGCCAATCAAAGATGCAAGAAAAAGGAAGGCTTAGAACTTACACCATTGGCAAGAATGGACATTAATGCAGCCACTATGGAAATGAATATGGGGGTTTCTCTACAAACTAAAAACAGAAACACCCTAAGATCCTGCTAATCCACTCCGTGGAATGTGAATCAGCATGCAAGGGAAATGCCTGCACCCCCATGACTGTCCTGACACTATTACAACAGCCAGATATGGAATCAACCTATGTGCTCATCAATAAAGAAAAAGTGGTACAAATACACAGTGGAGTATTTCTCACCTCTAAGAAAGAACAAAACCATGTCCTTTCTAGAAAAATGGATGGAACTGGAGAAATAAGCTAGAGTCAGAAAGACACATTGTATGTTTTCTCTCAGATGAAGAATATATACTTTAAATAGGGACAAAAGTAGAAGGCAGATATTTGGAAAGAGGAAGGGCATAAGTCTGAGTGGGGAGGGGGGCCAAGAGGAGGTAATAGGGGTGAATCTGATCAAAAACAATACATACAAATATGAAAAATATAATAATGAAACAGTATGTTGTATATTAAAAACTATTAAAAGTTAAAAAGTGCTCAGAGATGTTATAAAATAAAAAAAGAGGTTGGCAATTAGCTTTCAGAGTAATGAGGAACTAAACTGGATTTATAGTGGTAGATGGCAATACAATCTGCAGAGTGAAAATTCAATTTTCACTTTTCCCCAAAACATGAAAGATTTCATAACTTGAATATTCAAAGCTATTCTCTATTTTCCCCATATACATAATTAAGTAAAAACTGATTTACTGCAAATGGCAGCTAAATCTACTGATATTTACACTCTGTGTCCAGGTACAACTTTTTTTTTTTTTTTTTTGCAAAGTCATAACAAAATCTTTGGTGACACAACCAACATCTAGAAGAGATGACAGGAACACGTAAAAACTCAGAGAGAAAACTGAAAACTTTGGGCACCATGTTTGCCATGTATTCACAGAATCATGAATCATTCTAACAGCATGAAAACTCCAACAGGCTAAGTAATTTCACCTGCTTGCAATGTAGCCAAATTACAAGATGATACATCCCAAATTGTGAAGACATATTGTGCAACTTTGAGCATATGTATATCATTCAACCAATTCTTTAGTTGTAGTTTTTAACTGATCACACAAAAGATAACACATCAAAAGGAAAGAAAAAGAATATAGATTGAAATACAAAATATAAACACAGTGACCTTGTACCATAGCTCTACAGAATCTGCATCTCTGATTGAGGAACTGTGAGAAAATATGGGGACGAATTCTTTGATAAAAATGAAAAAAAAAGACTGGAAAACAAAAGTACTTTTATGTTTGTTTCACTAAAGCTTTATTAACACATACCTTGAATCACATTGTTTTACTGGGCTTATTATGAACAAAATATTAATTCAATAATTCAGTAAACAGAGTAAAAGTTGAAATTAACATAAAATGCCTATATATTAGTATGAGTTGCATGACTTATAAAACATTTATACATATCATATAAGATATTCAAGTAGAAAATTACATTTTAATTATGGGTATACATGTTTTACTAGAATTTAAGTGATTGAAATCACATTTTATTATGATTCTATATCCTAATTTATTCATAGGTTTGTATTATTCACCTAAGCACAATTTCCTGCAGATTTTTTAGTATATAGAAGCATTTACAAAGTCTTGTGAAAGTAGCATTGCATTAGCATGAACCTATTTGATATATCACCTTTCAAACTAGAGATCCTTTAAATATTATTTGATTATATTAATGTGAAATATTTTCAAGGATAATAATTTGCAATTCAAATTGAGGGTATTGTACTATATAAACTTCTGCATTTAAAATTAAGCAAATATAAAGAGGAAAAAATTATTTATTTGTTTAATTACATTTTATCTTTGCCCAAGAAAAATACCCAAAATAGATTTTAAAGGCAGTAGAGTAAACAAACAAACAAAAAAAAAATAGAAATTTTTCTTTTTATATCTTGTTGTAGGATTTTATTTCATTCCGTGTGACACTTAACATTGATCCCAAACAATAGAACTTTCTTTGAACCCAGGCACTTTTACAGATGTGTGCTACATCTGTAAATCTCAGTCAGGAGGCTGAGATAGGAGGATCAAGGTTCAAGGCCTGCTCTGGCAAAAGGAAGACACTATCTCAAAAACAAGCCAGATATGGTCACACACATCAGTAATCCCAGCTATTAGGTAAGAGGTGGTTAAATGGTGGTAGGAGGAAATAATTTCACAGCAGGACAGGCAAAAGCACAATGCCCTATCTGTAAAACACACAACTCAAAGCAAAAGGACTAGGAATGTGGCTCAAGTGGTACAGTCCTTGCCTAGCAAGCAACAGCCAGAGTTCAATCCCAGTATTGAAGTTTAAAAAAAACAAACTCCTATTCACCATTTGGTCAGTACTGTATGTTTACATTTGCTTTTGGTTTTGCAATTGCTTCTTTCCTCTTTGACGATTGTGTTTGATTCCAACTTCATTAGAGAAATGCTCTGGTGGCCTTTGAACCTATAGGTAGCTACATTTGGTAGCACTGTGGCTCCCAAGTGAGGAAAGGTCTACCTCAGACTTAAAACCAGGCTTCCAGGCTTCTGAGCATCTCCCATCCCTGCCTTTCATTACGTAACTGAAAGAAGCGTCACAACTTATATGTCGCTGAAGCTTCCCAAGGACTGATGAGGCCCTGGCACAGCTGCCCCTTGTCTGCCAGGCATCACTGAGACGTGGGGAGAAATCTCCAGTCTCCCTGGTTTGAGTGTGGGATTTAGCCTTGTTTTCTACACTGAGAAAGTAACCATTTGAATTCTTCCTTCAAAACTAGGTAGAGTAAGAAAATGCAGTGAGATTTATTTACTATGATAGGGGTCACATGGCTCATCCACACAAGTTTAGTCTCTCTTTTGAAGAGTTGGTTTTTATTGTTTCCCTCCTGTAAATGGAGTTTGCAGGAGGAGAGCTCAAACTTCCAACTGAAATCCTATGCTCATGTTTGTTGTCTAGCTTTTGCTATGCTTTCAGATGCAGCTATACTGATAAGGATATCAGTATTTTGTCACAGTCACATAGGGGAGTGTTCTCAATCAGACTTTAAAAATAAATTCTTCTTTCATGTATATGTAATTTCCATCCTGTTGTCTTAGGCTTCCTTCCATGTGCTGGGATTATAACTGTGTGTCACCACACCCAGCTGTCTTCTTCATATTTTAATAACACTAAATAATTTTAAAAGGGCTTAAAGGGTCCCTTGCCTTAATTAGTAGTTGCATCTATTAAGGAAAGCTTTGGAGTTGATTTCTGCTGCTTCATGAATTACACTTCCATTCTTTTCTGCACTTGCTAGGCAGGTGCTCTATGACTTGAGCCATGGACCCTACCCTACTCTTCAGTCTTCAGTCCCTCATGGACACCTGCTTCTGTTCCGTTGTTACCATGGCTCTCCTTTCTGGAACATTTTGGATTTTCCAAACTCTATTTGATTTTTTTACTACATGTTTTGTCTCACTCCAACCAAGGAGTTCTGTTCTCATGATTGAAGAACCTGAGATGTAATGCATTAAACTTCACCTATTGAAGGTCACTCACTACAGAAAAATCTCTATTTACCAGTTCCCATGGGAAGAAGACAAGTAATTATGAAGTGCCCTGTGTTTCTCCAAAATGTATAAATTTAATTTAAAGAATGTGTGAGGCTTCAATGTCATAAATATTTTAAGCTGTTTTTCATAAAAATCCACCTCAAAGTTTGCAAATCCCATTAATGTAAACTTTACTAATCATTAAAAATATAGTGGTAAAAGTTTGCTAAAACTTTTCCTGCAATTGATATCCCAAGGAGTTAGCTGATGACAAAGCAGTGTAATTAATTATGCCTCAGCCACACACACTACTGAACTTTGAAATCTGCTTCGCTCTATTGCATCTTTACATCTTGATCAAAATTACTTAGCACAGTTCGACATCATGTCTTAAACACTTTATTTTGGACCCAAGGCCTGGTGAATGCTAGGCAGTCACTGTAGTAAGCTCAATTTCCAGCAGCATCTCCTAGACCCTAAAGCTGATTTAAAGCTGAGCTCCACTCAACTGTCTGCCTGTGATGTGTGTGGCTAATTCTGCTGGTGTGTACTTAAGCAGTCATTCCCATTGTAGTTCTACAGGAATTGCTTTTGCAGTTCAGATCTGCACTATGGAAATTATATAGGATTCTTTGATGCTTAAACTATATGACCAGAAAAATAGTATGCTACTAGTCCTGACCTAATTAACCTTTTATTTTTTTCCTTCCTTCTTTCTTCTCTCCCCTTCCTTCCTTCCTTCCTTCCTTCCTTCCTTCCTTCCTTCCTTCCTTCCTTCCTTCCTTCCTTCCTTCCTTCCTTCCTTCCTTCCTTCCTTCCTTCCTTCTTCCTTCTTTCTTCTCTCCCTACTCATCCCTCTCTCTCTTACAAGAAAGGGTGGAACTCCCTATACAGTCACAGGTGGACTCAAGCTTGCAATCCTTCTGCCTCTGACTCCTGAGTGCTCGGATTACATGTGTGCAGCACCTCTCCCAGCTTCCTTATTTATTGTTCATATTAAAGTTCTTATTTCTTATTTTACAAAATGGTTGTCTGTTGAAAAAAAAACCAATAACTTTACCTCATTTTCAAATCATTTGGGAGCTAAAATTTAACCTTATGCTTGATGACTAAAAACATTTAATTGATTTTGAGAGTTATTATCATTATTTGCTCAGTTTGGACCTCAGGCTGTCACATGAAAGTGGTCAATTATAATGTGATTGCTTTATCTCCTACTTGAGGTGACATAAACCACAGCTCTGCTGAAACTGTGTTGTTTGTAACCAAGAACCATACACTTTGCTGAATTTTCTTAGCCTAGTTTGAATATTAAACTTCTGATTCCTTAACAATAGTTGTTCTCTTCTTAACAGAATTTCCCTATGCTCATTCCTTATGCACAGGGAAATTTGAAAATGAATTTAAATTATCACATTTTTATATAATCCTAAACTAGGTTATGTCTGTGGATATTATTACCATAGTCTTATAAAATAAAGTCATCACCGATTTTTCCCATCTTATATTTTTCATTTGTTATTGTTATTAATTACTCCTGATGTTCACATTTTTCCTCCTATGCTTTTCTTAAATGCTAGCTCACTGGATTTTATTTCAAACATCCCCTTAAAATATTACCAAAAATCTTCTTGTGTTCTGATATGCTAGACTTTATGGAAAATGTGTTGTCACCATTCATTTTTAGAGTGAATTCCAAGGACCTCTAAGGCTTCAGAGATGTTTGTAAGTGAGTTCTACTTCTGACTCATGAAATTCTCCCATAAGAGGAGTCGAAAATATCTTATGCTATTCAAAATAAATGTTGCCTTCCCATATTTTAAGTTTCAATGCTACCTTAGTCTTTTGTTTTTGATTATCTCTGACAATGAAAGTAGTTTTCTCAAATCTATGAATGAAATTTTGAAAATGAACCCTCAATGTCTGTGGTTAATAGAGGATTGAATGAATAGTCATTCATTAAATAAATGCTGACTAAGCATGTACTATATGTTCAGCAATGATCAAAGAAACCATTCTAACCCAGATTCTTTCATCTTTATTTCTGAAATTCTATGACATAACATGGAAACAAATGTAAAATTAAGTTGCTTAAGTTGTATTCCTGTACTTATCTCTCCTTTCTTCCTTCTTCTCTTCCTTTCCATTTCTCCTCTCTTCTACCTTGTCTTCCATCTTCCTCTTATCTGTTCCTCATTACATTTTTGTGGTATTCCTTTTTGTGCATGCCATTTGTTTAAAATCTAGTAGAGAATGAGATCAATGAAGATAATTAATTATTCATTTTAAGAATACAAGAAATATATAATCAAACAAATGTAATACTATTCTGCCCCCAAACCAAGTGAAATCCTGTTATTTGCTACAATAGAGATGGAGCTAGAGATCATTATTTCTGCTTAACTGAAATTTCAGCTCCAGAAAGATTAGTATGGGGATTGAAGTACAGCTCAAATGTAAAGCACCTGCCTAGAGAGCATAATCTCCTAAGTTCAAACTTCAGTATCATTCCCCAAAAAATGGACAAGCATGGCATGATCTCACTTATATATAGAATCTCAAAAAGGACAAGCATGGCATGATCTCACTTATATATAGAATCTCAAAAAGGTGATCTCATAGAAGTTCAGAGCAGAAAGTGTTTACCAAAGACTGGGGAAAATGGAGTGTGTGTAAGAAGGATTGATCAATGGGTACTGAAATACGGTAAGGGTAGTCCTGAAAGTATGTGGAACTGGGAATTCCCCATAAATTTGCTTACAAAGAATGAAGTTAAGAAAGGAAATAAGGACAGAATGGACCCTTCATGGGGTCTAAAGTCTCCTTTTCTCTGTTGGCTTTGCTTACTGGCTTCTGAGGAGTCTTAAGTGTTAAAGACCAGCTCACTGAGTTCTTAATAAGGTTGCAGAAGGCCTAACAGTGGCAAAAGAAGTGCTGTTGGCTTACTTCCCAACTGCCCTCAGTTTTCTTTCCTGAGAAACAGCAGCCAAGGCAGACAGTGCCCACTGAGACCTGGTCAGCTTCATTTGCATCTTTAAAAGGAGTGGGCAAAGTTAAACAGCTCTTTTATGAACAGAACATAAAAAATATTTTAAAATATTAAGATAATTACCACCTGAAAGTCTTCTGAATGTTCAATCTTTACAGCTTTGCAAAGTTTAGTAGCTCCAGGTATGTGGCTACCTTAGGTCCTCAGATTATTAGTTATAATTATTATTAATTATTATTAATCAGGCTTCCTAAAGTTACTGTTCCTTCTTTGGAAAAAAATTTCATAAAAATTACTTTTCTCAATGGCTACTCACTTTATCATAAGATTACATATTCTCAGTGCTATTAATTGAGTTACTTCTTACTCCTTGCAATTCCCAATTTTCTTTAAAACTTACCCTAACCCACAAGGAACTGGTTTTAGCCATGCCGATTTTAACCTTACCCATCTGAGGAGCAGCTCAAATTTGTTTATAGGCAACACTGAAAGTGACAGATACAGTTTTTAAATTTCTTGATTACGGGGAAATTAATCAGGAGTAGTTGAATTGTTTGCCAAGGCATACATGTGCCTGTGTCCTTGTGTTCTTTTTTCCATTTCAGTACATTAGGTGGCTTTTCTTGATGGAGTTAGGGTTTACATTAATTAATAATCGTTTCCAGGTCATTACCAATTTGTGCATTTTACAAATCTTTTAAGAGCTTGTATTGTTGTAGGTTGAGGGAAATAAAAAAATCTTGCATTAAAAATATTATAATATATCATTACATTTATGATACTGTAGTTATGTTTATTGTGTGTCGTACTGTGTAAGAAATTTTCCTAGTGATTGTCAAATCACCTGTAGAACTTTAGATGGAAAAATTAGTAATTATAGCTAAATATTTACTAAAACTCCAAAAACTAGAAGATGATGCATTTAATCTAAATGAATATAAATGATAAAACTTCAGTGAGTCAAAGGACAACCTTTCTAAGGGGATATATCTGTAAACATTTTTCCAGTACTCTATTTTGGAAATGCTCTCCCTGTAGTTCAGGGCAGGGAACTCTTAGTCATTTTTCTGACTAAATGGATAACTGTATGACATGAACCCAGAAACTGATGAGAACTGACATTAGCATTCTTCAGTAGTAATAGTTGAAAGTGTGGCAGGAGCATAGGGAAATTCAGTTTGCTCAAGACAAGGTGGAGATTGACCAAATAAAACATTTTGAGAGTCCCACTTAGGACATGCCATAGCCTGTCTAGGACATGCCCCCTTTAGAAGACATGGTTGGGAATATCCTTGGAACCTCCTTTTACTCACAACTCTCTATTGAGTGGTTATTGAGTTATTCCACTACCTCATGATAAAAAGAGGATGTTTTTGCAGAAGTGAAAGTCCCTGAGCTAGTGAATGCACTGAGGGTGGGGAACCCATCCTCAGATGACTTTTTGAGACACACAGTACTTAAAGCTCCATACATATGGAATGAATCTCATGCATGCTATTATAACAGAATGCGTTATGGGTAGGATATTCACAGTCAAAAATAAGTTATATAACATTCTCCTATCAGTTGAAACTGTCAATCATAAGAGGGATGCCCCTTTCACAGACACTCCTTCAGCCCCAGCTTCTACTTTAAATAACCATCCTGATAGAAAATTGGGACTTGAGCTTGTTCACTCAGGTCCACTCCTGTCTATGAGAGTGTATTCCACTTCTCATAAATCTATACTATGCCAGCTACTTCTGTGCATTCTGTACAAAGCTTTGTTCAGTCCTCTAAAAACCTGACACTTTAACAACTGAGAGATACTCAGACCTATCTGACCAGTTGTTCCATTTGAGATGAAATAGCAGATGGGACCCACCATAAAATGAACTACACATTGTCCTCTTCATTTGTAAGAATTTCTTTAGGACAAACAAAGCCAACAAATGAAAACTTTTCTCTAGATAAATTAAAATTAAATACTTAATAAATTGAAAATAAAATAAAGGAGAAGAGCAACAATAAAGTAAAAGCCACATTTTCACCAATTTATGTGGATGTCACAGAGCTGGTGATAGGACAAAATAGGAAAAGTAAAACTTCAAATTCTCTCACAAACACTCTCTTTTTCTTCTTCTTCTTCTTGCCAAGTTGAATTGACAAATATAAAATATATAAAATACTATCTACTTCAGGATAGAATTTAAGTAAAAGAAAAATTACTCTCTAATCCTTCAATTCAACATCATCTCCAATTTTTTCAAGTGTCAAGCCTTTAAAATATTCCATAGCAATGGAAGTGTCACACTGTCTCTTGAAATTTATATCACCACACATAGTACCTTCTTACAATTCTGTATGAAGGATGATGAGAGACGAAGTATGGAACCACAAAAAACACACACCAAGTCTGAAGTTGAAGATGTTCCGAATGTACTGAGTTAAAATACAGTCAGGAGAGGTTTGGAAGATCTGTACTATGAAGTCAGCATAAGCATGATAGAAAGTTGATATAGGTAAGTGATTTAGATGTCATCCACATAAATGCAAAGATATCAGATTTGCTTTTTAAAAACATGGCTTATATCAAATTTGTATTAACAAGATATGTTGTTAAATCCAATCAAATCTAATAAAATATTTCTGAATTAAACTCATAGATGAAAGGACTTTAAGGACTCCATGACCTCTACATATGTGTTCACAATATGATTTCTACACTCAAAGACCTAAGCAGTTAATGACAGAAGAAGACACAATGACGACAGAACACATACATAAACTGGTTTAGTAAAGAAGGAATGTTGTTAGAAGAACACATTCTCCCAAAGGTTGAAATGTACAACAACTTGATTATTAATTTGAAATTTTATTTCCCAGACATCAGGAAAAGGAACCATGCTCTCTAGAAATTTCCAAATAATAATACTATCCTTTCTCATTTATTAACTCATTTTTAGTTTTTCTTTTCCATGTTTCCTACACAACTTGCCAACTCTATGTAAAATCAAGCTGATTAATTTCACTATTTTTTTTCTGCTCCTCCCAGCACTTTTGTTCTGTCCCACTGTGACACTTTGATTCTGTATAATCAAAGGTGTCCTGTTCTAATTTGCTCATTTCACTGACAGTGCAATGTGACATAGTCTACCCCTCCTCCCCCCCATTCATCTGGTGACACTGTGACAATGCACCAGTCCTCATTGCTGGAGCTGGTGTTGTGCAGGGTCCATTAAATTTTGCAGGGTCCATTACATTTTGCAGGAACTGCTCCTGGGAAACAATTTGTATGTCCTTAAAGTCAAACTCAGTAATGTCAGCAGGACTATTTTGATCTCTAAAACTGTTTGGTGGCTAGTAGCAAGAGGGCATCTTTTGGGCAAGCTTGGATAGTATCCTCTGAATTGGGAGATTTATCCCGCCACTAGATCCTTCATAATATGTGCAAAATCACAGGAGTTTTTGCTCCTGCTATCTCATGCTGAATTGGAGCAAAAGTCCAAAGCGTTCTTGAGGCAGGTGGAGTTAAACAACCAGAGCCCCTGACTCACCATATCTGCTTTAAGGGGGATGTACACCCCTCAGTTCTTACCCCTACAATCTTCAAGACTTTCCAGCTCTGAGATATATTCACATAGCTCAGGGAATAGTTTCCTTCATTTTTTCATCCAGATTCACACCACCAGTTTTACAAATGGAAATGATTCCACTGAGCAGAACTTCTGAGCAATTTACATTTTTGTCCTTAACATCATTATGCATCAAAAACATCAGCTGATTCCACACCTCACAAGCAATGAGCAAATGCTTTATTAGAACATTCACTAGGATTTCAACTTAATGAAATCATTCTGCTTAGCTCTCCTTCCCACTTGTTATGATGCATTTTCCCCCAAAGCAAATTTCATGTTTTGTTCCAGAGTCCAGACAGTGTAGGATCTAGGATGCACTTTCTGTCACCCTAGGGTGCATATGTGTTCTAGTCTTCTTCTGTGCTGTGCCAGAAAAAAATGTCAATCCTTGGACAATCAGATTCAAACTGTATTTTTGCACCAGTCATATGATAATACATCTGTTGTAATGGATATTTGGGTGCATAATTTATATCCCCAAATTGTAAATAATTATTTTTAAAACACCTTTTGCATAAAATTCAGTCTAAGGTTTAGTCATTTTTAATGTAGAGATTAAGTTATAGGTCATGACATTCAGCTAAAAATAATTTTCAAATTATTTATTATTTGAAATAATATTTTTTCAACATCATAAATAGCACTCTTTATTTCCATAACATCTCCTCAAATCTATGTTACTGGAGTGTCTCCTTCTGTTATACTCCCAGTCAAGAAAAAGTTTTCTCATCTCTTTCCTTGAAATTTTACTCAAACCTCTGTGACCACCAGTGTTAACTTTAACCTGAGTATTCAGACCTTGATATAATTGCTTCCAAGACAATGGTGTGCCAGACAACCTATTAGTCACCCACCGCCAAAACTCTACAACAAGGAAAGAAAGAAATAGGTCAGAAGAATGGAAGAGATGCATGAGCTTATGGAAATGATAGTGAGAAAATCCTGGAACAGGAGACAGACAATGAGGCAGATGCAGAAGAGGAGGGAGCTGATGAGGAAGGAGAGGAGGAAGACCCAGTGGTGGAGTGAGGATGGACATAATCCTGAGCACTGAGACAGGTATGGCCAATAGGCAACTGAAGATGCTGAAGATGATGGCTGTAGACAATGACAGTACATAATAAGAGAAAAAGAGGAATAGATATCAAAAATGGAGAAGATTAAACAAAAGGAAAGAGTGGACTTTGTTGACCAATAGTATGTATTCTCCTGTTTCAGTCTGAACTCAGCCTCTCTGGTAGGAGTCTTGCTCTGTGATGCTCAGGCTCTGCAGAACAGAAGCTTCCTCCAGCACAGCAGCCCAAGGAGATCCTAGCAGAGGCTGAGGGATCACTGAAGCTACTTGTCCCAATGAGCACACAGCAAGGCTCTCCCTGTGCTTTCCAGCCTAAATGCTGCTCTCAAGCAAATCAAAGTGAAGTTCAACTTTGTGTTCATTCATTTTTATTTTTAATGAGTGGCTTGGTTATTGTCATCCAGGTCACTAAGATTCTTTTTTTATTCTGAGATTTCACTATTTTACCAGAGTATGTCTGATTGTTTTAATGATTCTAGTTTACTTCAAGAAAATCTTCTTGAATCAAATATCTACATATTGTTCAGCTTTATTTATTTTGTTATTCTTCAGGAACAGAAATTCAGGTATCAGATCAGACCCCAAGTTGCTTACTATCACCATCTTTCCACAAACAGCATTCCCAAGATAGAAGACTCTCATCTCCTTCAACAGAAGAAGAAAGTTACTTATTTTAGAAAACACATTTTTTGGGACAAATATTACACAACTCACTCTGTTGGGCATTACCTCATTTAAAGCTCATTGGAGCACTGTGATGACAAGATGTCATGACAACCAAGCAGTGGCCCATTCTTCCCTACCTAAGTTCACACATCAAAGTGTGAGATTTAATACCAACTGGTTCCAGTATTGCCTGCCCTTCCACTGTACCATGGTATGTCTACATCAAATATGTATCTTTTTCAAACTTCTCACAGTGGGTAATATCTTCTTTGGTGATTTCACAAAGTCAGAAAATACTTGACAGATGAGACAGTAACTTACATGAGTTGTGGGATAAAGAAGGTTTCCTTTGACTTGCATTATTTTACAAATAGGAAAATTTGATCTGTGATTCTCAAAGAATTTGTACATAGATTATTTAAACTGATACAACAAAATGAGAAAATCTGGACAGTTGTGGCTTAGATATTTAGTGTCATAGATACTATATTTCCTTCATATAAATACTGAGAGACAGAAAGAAAGACAGTCAATTGTTTACAACAGCTATTTATTTTTCCATGGAAATTTATTTTAAATATCTTTTATCTTCAAGAGTTTCCTTAAGTTTCCAGAGAATGTTACTATTTTACAAATCTTTCATGTATATATATATATATATATATAAATTTATGAAGTTATAATTGTTCCAAATCCTCTGCTTTATGAAAATTAGATAATTTGACATTTCGAAAAGGAAAACTATCCTGATTTCAGAAAGTACAAGATTAAAATCAACAGTGAGCATTTGGCAGGTAATTTTATGCACCCCCCTAAGAATACCACACAGAAGATAAGCATCTAGGAGATGGAAGGTGATAGTTTAGAAATTACAAGTAAACATCTTACAATTTCTATAGCAACTCTTGTATTTAATACTTTAATATAGAACTGTAATTAATAAATTTAACCATCCCATATCTACAGCTATGAACTATTGGATGTTGTTAAACCAGGGAAATTTACAAGATGAGATTAACTTGAAGGTTAAGTGTTACATGTTTGTTGATATTGTTTTAATCTGTGACTGGAAATTTGACATTTTAAACCACTACCCTGCCATTGAATCTTCTATAGGGCTAAGACAATGTTCAGTGTAGCCATGGGTCTCATGATGGTTTCTTGGCACTGAGCTCAGGGTCACCAGCTTTGCTTTTGGTAAAATGGCATCCGTTTGTCCCACAAAGCATTCAAGCAGTCTGCTCTCTGCCCACCTTCCCTACCATGGCAGATTAGTTGTGCACATCATCTCCATCTAAGCAATTCTTCCTTCCACTTAACTGTCACCTGAAAACTCAGAGCCAGGGTGAAGGAATCTGGACATTCTGCTTAAGTGATTCCCAATTCTAGGGTCAATCTTGTAACTACAACTACTGCTTTCAATTCTGTTAGACAGTTGTAATTCAGATTCAATTCAGAGGAATTAATCTTCAAACTAGCTCATGAAAGGAAATTTATTGACACATCAAAGGAGGAAGTTCAAGTTGTGAGTTTTCAGAAATAAATGGATTTAGAGATCTCAATAATATAATTAGAAATTGAATCTCTATTCACTCTGCATTCTGTATTGGATTCATGGCACCAAAATGTTAGGAAAAATGTCACTTGCAAAGAAAGCTCATGAGAAAAGTCTCACATCAAAGAACGGGTTTAATGACAGGCTCGAGCTGTCACATTGGCTGGGGAAAGACTCTGGACCGGGTGTGGCTTTTACAGAAGAGGGAGCTTGAGGAAGTTAGCATGTGTGTGGGATTCTCTGTTGGGGTGGAGCTGTCTTAGAGCATGGGAATTTCTGTTAAAGGTGGAGCTGCCGTTGGGGTTGAGGATGCCCAGAGGAGGCTCCATTTCTCAAGAAGTGAGGCATGGGGATAAAATGGCCAGCTATTCACAAAATGGCGATATTATTACTCTATCAAGCTCTACTTTATTTTATCCAAAAAGGACATTAGTTACCATAGGCTCATAGCATTTTCCAATCACATTTTTCTTATTATTCATAGAACCAAATGTATTTGCTTTTCTGTAATATACGTCAAACAACACACTATTTCCTGAGTCCAGCAAAATGCAGTCACTTACTTGGCCAGGACGATCATACACCTATTCTTTAGATAACACAGAAATAGGATATTTTCATGTAAACCACAAAGAAAAGATTTTCCAAAATAACTATGTATTTTCCCTTCAAAAGAATGAAAAAGGGAAACTAAAATAAACTGATGAAAAGATAGGAGCTGTATTTACCACACTTCAAAAAAATGTAATGGTAAAGTGTGATATATAGGTAAATGTATAGTTTATTACAGCAACAATATATAACAATGATGTGATGATGTTTATACTGCATTGGGTCTTCCTTTGGTTATTTATTGTTTTCTTGAAAACAATGTAAAAGACATAAAGCAATAAAAATCTGGAAAAAGAGCTCCTGTCAGTCCATGGTAGCTGTTTAAATTAATAAAGATATTTTAAAGAGATAAGCCAGTTCATGTCTTGTAGAGTTAGAGCTTTCAACTAGGGATATTGAACTCTATAGGTAATAAAAGTGAAAGATCATCCTTGAGACTATACAGAAGTGATAGGGCTTTCTGCAAGTGGTGCTTGTGTGCACATGCTTGTGTTTGTGGTACAAAAGCAAAAGAGAACATCTATGTATCCACAAGGAATGATTTCTTTTCTTTAAATATTCTCTTCCAATCATAAACAGTAAATACTGTATGGAAATCAATATATTCTTTTTCAATCATCTATTAAATTATAAATACTAAAGTAGCCATTATCTAATGGAAGATTGATTTTTCAGAGATATTCATATTCTAAACAGACTAATTCATTCTTATGTATAAAATAATACATTTATCTAGTTTGACAGCTTTACCATGTTAAATTTTTGAAAATTCAGATTCAAAAAAAAAAAGCTCTTCGTTTTTGAGATGGTTTGTGAGATACACATACTTAGCACCTTTCTCTCTCAAAATTATTTCAGAATAAATGACCATATATAAAAATAAAATTTAATTTACCTCACCATTTTAAAACTAGGAGGAGTGCCGTAAACAGACCTGAAGGAGAAGAATTAATGGATTCAATAAAGCAAGTGGGAAAGGAAGGACATAAAAGTAAGTTCATATTTAAGCTGAGTCTGGAAATGGTGCCATGAAGCAAGCTGCAGAGAACAGAGTATAGGAGGAAGTCAGCTTTGCATTCTTGCAAAGCTACCAAAGAAGGGACAAATTGAAAGGTATGCCAAGTATATGGTGGCTATGAGGATGGAAAAATCATCCTGGATTACCCAGACAGGCCCAATATACTTTTATGTCCTGAAATGAAAGGACAAAGATAAGAGAGTCACAGAAGATGGATGACAAAAGCATCAATTGTCATGATGTGGACAAACCTTAGTTATGTCTTGTGATAGTAATTTGTTAATAATTTAATGCTTAAAACACCTATACTATTTTATTTTTTTCCATATTGCTTCAAAGTGCATATCTATCAAGGTTCAATATAAATATTTCACATAAGCACTATGTAAGTTATGTAAAGTGGCATATTGCCAATTCCTTGTATGGTACTTGTTGGCAATAATGGCTCCAATAGGTTTTGGTTCTTACTGCACACTTTAGCTCCCATTTCTCAGAGTTATGGTCCTGCTTCAAGTCTAGTTTGAATCCTCCTTCTGCCCCAACCTCCAATCAGCATGAACCATAAGATCCTAACCAATCAGATCATGCTGAGTCTCACTGAGGGATATTTAAGCACCTGCCCTTCTCTCTCTCTCTTTCTCTTGGTTCTCTCTGCTCTCTCTCTCTCCCACCTGGCAAAATAAAGAATCTCTTGGCCAGATCACTCCTCTCCACGTGGTGACTTCTGGAGCTTATATTTCCTTACAGTACTCACATTTTGGCTTCCTACTCTACTTTTCCCACATGCACACTCTTCCACATTGATATGTCTGCTGCTGGGGCCCCAAACATCATCACACGAACTTGGATGGCATTAGTTCATAGGATATGTCTGTCTTCAAAATGAGAACTACCACCAAAGCATCCCAAGATGATGATCTACTGTAATGACACATTTTGCTTTAAACATATTGGTTGTATCTAAATTAAAGGGTTGATACCACTGTTTTAGTTCATAAATTTCTTAAATGTAATAGAACACATTAAGCCTCAAAATAGGAGAGTAATGAAAATAATGACTGTAACTAATATATACTAAGGGCACATGTTGACTTAGGAATTATTTTATATTATTTCCATATACTGACTATTTTAACAAAACTCTGTGGGATAAATTTCTATTTTAGTCCTTATTTTCCATATAAGAAAACCAATGTCAAAAGAAATTCCTCCAATTTTCTAGGATGTGGAGAAGCAAAAGTTGAGAGCAGGGAACCTGAGATTTATACCTAATGCTCTCAAGAGGACACCATTCATGGAGGTTTTGAAAGATGCTATTGATAGCTGCAGTCACTTGTACTGAAAAAAGCAGCAGTATTTAAAACAAATGTTCAGAAAATAAATATTTCCTTGCATTATATAAGAAATAGTGCACTCAAAAGAAATAGTTGTAACTTTGAATTTATGCAGATGTCTGGTTTAAAGTCCAAACAACAATGATAACTAACATGCTCATGCTACCTGACCCTTGATGGTACTTTGTTGTACATAAAAATGGAAAGCAAAGTATTTTAATATTTAGAGTGACATTCAATCTAGGAAAGATTTTTGCTACAACAAGACCTAAAATGATTTAAGCTGCCTCCTAGGGAACAGTTGTTTTAAATGAATGGAACTCTTCCCATAAATTGTGTAGGTGATTGATACCCAAATTTAAGTTGTGAAAACATTTCCTGTGTCAGAAATGTATAGGAAGAAATGATGTGAAAAATCAAGAGTATGCTATCATTCAGGGTCTCCTGGAGAAAGAGAGTAAGAGGAGATATATCAGAGATATCTAGACGTAAATACATATGAGAGTTTTACATTATGGAATTGCTCACACAACTGTGGGTATAGAAAGTTTCAAATTCACAAGGCTGCAAACTCAGACAGGACAAATAATCCTGATTGAATGTATTAACCACATCTAGAAAGTACATCCCAGCAACACTAGATTAGCATTTATTAAGTCACTGGGTTCTACAGCTAGAAAAGATAGCATTCAAATTTTACCATAACAAGTTCCAAAAATGTGATCACAGTCTATGGAACCATTATTGAACTTTATTGGAATTAAAGTAATGAATATCTACAGTGGCCTAAACATCTGTAAAAATCATGAGTAATAGAAGACAAAACAGTTTGCTAAAGAATAAAATAAAATACAAAGCCTTGAGTAATGAAAACAGAGAAGGAAAATAACAAAACTTAGATCATGCAAAAAACAAATAGGAAATTTACACATTGTTTAGAAAGAGGGTTTATATCTTTGCATTTGTTTATTGTGAGCTGCTCACATTAACAGGTTGGTAATGTGGATTTTTCCTATGCAAAAAAGACTGTTAAATCTTTTTTATTGTTTTCTGTCTCCTAAAATATCTACCTATATTTTCTTAATCTTATAAATAATTTGTGAAAGTGATAGATTTTGTTTGCAAGCTTAAAATTAATGTAACTATTTGTAAAAAGTAAATGCAAATCATGAGGTAATACATATTATTAAAATATTTCTGGTAGAAAAAAAGAAACTAAGTCAGAAAATATTGACATGAACATTGTTTTGTGATTGTGTTTTCTTATGATATTTTTTTTCATTAGTCTATTAGGATAATACCCACCTGAAAAAAGTACTTAGGAAGTACCATTATCTTCCACTTTTAGGAAAACTTGTGTGAATTTGTATAAAGTTTTTTCAAAGTATTCATTAAAGAAAAAATAAAGATACAGATAAATTTGTTACTAATATAACCTCATTCTTCCCTGATGCTAGTGACTTGAGTCCTCTCCTTGATCAGTCTACATGAAGGTTTTTCAAAATTGTTGATCTTTTTTAAAGAACTTAGTTCCCTTTTGTTGATTTTCTCTTTTCCTTTTCTATTTTGTATATCATTTATCTCAGATCAAATCTATATTATTTTCCTTTAACTGGCCTCTAGTTAGTTTGCTCTTTACATACTATCTCAAGGTAGGAGATTAGATGGTTGAGTCATTTTTAATACTCATGTATAAAACGACAGAGGTTCACTTAATGCTGGCTACATCTCTGAAGCTTTGTTCATTTTTTTTTCTTTTTCTGTCCTTCAGGTTACATAATTTCTACTGATCTATCTTCAACTTTCCTCTTTCTTCTGCCAGCTCCATTTTACTATGGAACATCTCATGAGAATTACTCATTTCCTTGTTTTGTTGTTGAATTTCAGTGTTTCCCTTTAGTTTTTTTGTTTATTTTGCTTCTTTTTTAAAACTTCTGTCTTTTTGTTGTATCTCTGTTGATGATTGTCATCACACACCTAAAGGATAATTTCCTTTAGCTTATTGAATGTAACTGACATGGCTTTTTGAACTTTTGATAATCTGACATCTGGTCCTTACCACAGGCAATCTCTGTTGCTTTCTTTTTCCTATGTGCTGATCATATTTTCTTATTTCTTAAGATGTCTCATAGTTCTATGTGTGTTTACCTGGAATTTTTAGGTAAATTTTACACTAATGCTATATGATAACTCCCACTACCACTGCTCTTCACAGTACTTGCTTATTTGTGTGCAGCTGATACTTGCTTAATGAATTTACTGAAAGTTAAAAACAATTTTGTTTTATGGATCCACAGAAATAATTTTAGTTATCTGAGGAATTAGCTAATAATTGGTTAACAATTTCTCTAAATATCTGGAACCATAAAGGGGCTCTGTGTGACATTGGGACAGCTTTCTATGCTCAAGAAGGTACTTTGCAACTCTGACTTAGCTCTCACTTCCTGCTGTGCTGAATTCTCACATCAGTCAGATGTGCTGTGCTGAATTCTCACATCAGTCAGATGTGAGAATTCAGGGCTCTTTGTGGTTTTGTGAGTTAGCACAGTCCCACACAGGGACAGAATCCTGCCCAACTATGTGACTTCCTTGATTTCTCTGAGTGTGTCTGATATCTTTAACTTTCCATCTGCATACCTTCTTTCAAATCTTTTCTTGTTAAGAAGTTTGGCCAGTGTCCTGCTTGGACACACTGGGATTTCTGCTTAAAGGACCTGCAGTGTTATATAACGTTGTTACTATTTTTAACAACCATTCTCAGGAAAAATACTGAATGCACTGAGTGAAATATGTCAAGTCAGAAAACACTAGGCTTCCAAGAACCTGTCAGACAATTCTAATGAGAAGAAGTCTCTGAAGATCATACTTTTGTAGAGCCGGCTGAGAAATAGCTCTGTGATTACAGGCCTATGGGGTTCCAGGCTACTGTGGAGCAGGAGAAAGCGTAACAGAAAGGCAAGTTAAAATGCCACAAAGTCACTGTTTTTACTCAACTCTATCCAATTATCTTAAATAAACACTAGTAATATTGTTTCCAGTTTTAGATAAGTTCCAGACTGTTAAAGAAAAGCTGATTTTGCAGAATTTATTATTATTGTTGTTGTGCTGGGGATACATTATGATATTTATAAAAGTTCTTACAATATTTCACAGTTGAATTTACCCCCTCCTTAATTCTCTTAATTCACCCTTCCCCCATTCTTGGAATAGTTTAAACAAATCCACTTTTCCATTTGCATACATGTGTACACAGTATTTGCACCACATTCACTCTCCTATACCCTCTCCCACATCTTCCAGCCTTCCACTGATACCAATCCCCAGACAGGATCAATTCTGCCCTCCTATTCTCTGTTTTAGTGAAAAAAAAAAAGATATTTTTGTGTGTTTAAGATAGCTATACATTGGTTTCCTGGTGACATTTCCATATATATATAAACAATTTTTGATAGTGCTACTGTCATTGCCATTATGGAAGAGAATGTTACATGACAGTGACTAAGTGTTAAAGGACAATGTCGAGGGTCCTTACCTTCACAGGCCAGAGAACTGGCTAGTGAGGCAGCTGAATGACGAGCCAAAGCCAGTGTATAGAATAAGATTTATTGGAGATTCTTATAGCCTTTCTTTTGAAAGACTACAGCTAAGGTACTGCAGTGGAGTCTGGAAGCTGGTAACTCCCTGCTCAGGTAAAAGCTGGGGTTTTTATAGACTTCTTAACTCTGGTTTGGGGATTTTTCTCATTGGCCTTGCATTTCAAGGGCTTTCTTAGGTGAAATGGCTTGGTTAGCACCATTATTGTGGGAAAGAAACAATCTTAAGAGCATTTTGCCCATTAGCCTTGTGGCAGATCTATATCTCTGTATCTTTTCTTTAGGATGCAGGAATACAGGCCTCCATTTCCTCAGGATGCAAGAATACTAAGCTCTCTGGGGGGGATGGGATACCCAGTCAGCTGTCTTAGGTATTCAGACCTAACAAGAAGAATATTGGAAGATCTACTTTGGTATTTCTACTGATGTCACTTGGTACCTTCCTTTGAAACACTAAACGATGTAATTGCTGGTGGCAAGCTGTAACCTGGCAATGTTTTATATATGCCATCAGAATTGTTTCAGACAGCCTGTGGATAGAGAACACAAGAGGATGAATGCTTGCCAGACCTGCTGTATGGCAGTAAGTTGTGGCTTCCTATGGACTCTGCACATAGCAGAGCCCTGGGACTCAGATTCTGAAAACAGGAATGGCTGAATATAAGTTTCTTTGCCCTAATAATTCATATGATTATGAGTATAAGCTGAAGGAATAAAAAACTAACACAGTAACAAATGACTATATTTGAAAATCCTAAATCTCTTTTCAAGCCTGCACAGTGTGAAGCAAAATTATCATCGCACAGGGATTTGCTCAGTAAACTCCTCCACACAGAGAATAATTGCAGCGAATAGTTTTATTGCTCAAATAGACAAGATGGTGATGTATTGGAACAAATTCTAAAAGCAGAATGAAAATTACTATCATTATGGCATTGGGCCCCACCTAAGTTATTTCTGTTCATTTACTGATATATTTCAAATAAGGACACATTCTTTTTCTTTGTAACACTTTAAATCAGTTCTCCTTGAATTGAAAGCATTTGGCTCAGGGTTGAGGAAAAACTGTTTTGCATTCATTTGCAGAACTCAAGTTTAATTGACTTTGAACATCAGGAAGAAAAAGCAATCCCTTCTCATGAAACAGGATAAAGATTAGGCTTGTCGCCTTTCAGACCAACAATCAAAGTTCATTAACATAGAGATTGTTCTGACTATGTCATATTTTCTGACCCACTTTCAACACTACCTCAAAATAAAGAAAATCTGTCAAACTATTTGGCAACTCTGCTCTAGAAAACAATACTAATAATGAACATTCATTGTGTGCTTGCTCTGCTGTCAGCTCTGGGCAGAATGTTTGCTTTGCCTTTGTCATTTCCTTTAGTAGTCACTAAATTAAATAAGGCTGTACTTATTCCAAGTTTATATATGGGTAGGAGGGTCTGATGTTATCTGCAGTAACATATCTGACACAGGCAATAAGTCACCAAACTAGGACTTGAACTCAAATCTGTTTCATTTTACTCCATGTTCTTTAAAATTACACATAGTTAGTTATTGAGTCTGTTCTTTTCAACATCTGTAAATGACAGTATAGGAAATAATGTTCTTTTCCAGAATGGAAAAAGATAAGAGATAAGAGATAAGAGATAAAATTTGAGATAAGAGATCAAACAATAAGAAAAGTAACACCTCCAGGCTGGCCAATCAATAGTTGTCAATGTAACCTGAGGCACTGTATTTAACCCCTCACACCTTGGTGTTAGGTCCCTGGCATTCTTGGGGCTGGCAGAAGTTCCTGAGGCTAGCACTGAAACCACATCCTCTGATTTATGAATGCTTGCTATACTCCCCTTATTGTTTCCCTGCATGTCTCTCTGCTTGAAAAACACCTCAGGAACTTCCAGTTATTCAACTAGCCAGGCAGGTTGACCTGTTCCATCTGGTGATCACAGATAATAGGAGACCAGAGAATCTCTTCTTCCCCCATGGCTTGGGCCCTCCTACAAAGACCACTACCCATTTCAGCCAAGCTTCTGCAACTCTGAACCTCAAAGGGTGACAGTCCTGCATTCTGGTTCTAATAAATCTTTCTTTTCCACACATGTTGTGGTCTTTATTTGGCAGTAACTTACACTTGGCAGTTTCCTTCTCTAAGAGGGCTGTATAGGGTGTATCCACCTAGATGCCAATCTCAGACCATCAAATGAAACACATAGGGTTTGGGGCTAGTGTTTGATGTTCTTTATATTCACCCTTTTTTGACAGTGCTGGTAATGGAGCCCAAGGCCTCGCACATGCTAGGTAAGTGCTCTCCCACCTCCCTGCATTCCTAGATCTATATTTTACTCCCTTAACCTGTGTATAGTAAGAGGGGTGTCATGCAGATTGAATTCAAAATCTGGATATATTCTGACATAGTCTAGCTAGTTATTAATACATATTAAATTTTCCTATCCCAAAGTAGACTTGAGGAGCATTCTGAGTTTTAATGCAGAAACTGAAGGAAATGATTTGAAGGTATTGAGGCAGGATAGAAAATAGGAAAAGTCTGGGACTCTTAAATCTACATAACTTAACCTAGAGAACCTCAGTTTCCACACCCTGTTACACCCTCTCTGAACATCTCATTTGTTGGCAATAATGGCGCTGATAGGTTTCAGTTCTTACTGCACACTTAAGCTTCTGTTTTCCAGGATCACCATCCTGCCTCAAGTCTAGCTTGAATTCTCCTTCTGCCCCAACCTCCAATAAGCATGAACCATAAGATCCTAACCAATCAGATCATGCCGAGTCTCACTGAGGGGTATTTAAGCCCCTGCCCCCCTCTCTCTCTCTTTGGCTCTCTCCATCTCCAACCTGGCAATAAAGAATCTCTTGGCCAGATCACTCTTCTTCATGTGGTTACTTTTGGGACCTATATTTCCAACATTTTGGTGCCATGACTCAGATGGGGGCTCTCCACTAATTCTGGTGGGACCCCCATTGCAACTCATCCCATGACCACCCTGAGGACATGACTAGCCAGAACTCATTCTCCTGAACACCCTGCTTTCATCCAACACCAAACATTCTTTGGTGAGTCCACATACCCTCCTTGGGCTCTTTTTGCGGTCTCTCCCTTCAGTGTCTCCAGGCTTTCAACACTTCCCCTGTTTGGCTATCGCTGGGTGGCTCAGGTGGCAGAGGGATTCTGTTCCTTGTTGGGCTTGGATCCATTTTGTCATGGGTCTCAGAGACCCCTCATCAAAAAGCCTGGGCCCAGGTGACCCATAGCCCTCATCCATTTGGCCTAGCACACCACTAGAACTCAGTGATGACTGATTCTCGTGGGCCTTGTGATGTTGTCAGGTATTTGAGTTGTGTGGAGATACCCCAGGATTCATAATACTCTCCTCCCCCATTACGGGACCAGGTCCCACACAATGGGGGCCACTACGTTCTCTTTGCTGTCTGACTCCCTACTGAGATGCCTCCTCAATAATTTAGACACTTTGGATTTGACCCCAGATATAGAACCAAAAAATTTAATCCACTTTTGCACTCAAATCTGGCCCACTTATCCTTTAGACAACCAAAGTGACTGGCCCCTTTTTGGGTCTTTAGATCCCAACCTTTAATGGGACATATAACTACTGTGAGTGATTGGGACAATGGGGAGAGATTCCATTATGGCCAAGCCTTTTCATGCCTCTGTCTAAATCCAGCTCTCTGACTTCAAACCCTCCCTCTGTACTTTCTGTTCCCCTGCGCAGATTCTATCAGCCTGTAAACCAGTTTCTAAATCAGCCAATTCCTCTCCAAACCTCCTCCTTCCCCATGTAAACAGACTTCTTGCACTGCTTACCATACTTATCTCCTCTTATCTTCCTGAAAAACTTTCCCCGTCATGGAGTTAAGCAAGCCATTCCTTGCCAATTCTGGCCTCAAGGTGGTTCCAGCTCTGGGAGAGCTCATGCTCCCTTCCTGTGGGCTGAGAACAAACCCCGGATTTCTTCAGTGACCAGAGAGTGGAGGTTTCATTTTGCTGAAAGCCTGCCAATACCAATCAATGGGAGTAATCTACAGACACAGGTGATGGCTAATCCCTTAAGTGTGTGTCATGCCTCCAGGCTCTGCCTTCCCCTCCCTTACCTAAGATGTTACCTCACCTTTTCTGCCTCCTCCATGGTCTCACCATTTGTCCTCTATCTCTGTCTGCCTTCCCCTCCCTGGGCTTACTGGGACCCTGCCTCCCATGAAAAACCTGTAACATGGTACCTTATGACTTAAGTTATTCCAAATAGTTTGCCAGGCCTCTCAGTCTAAAGTAACTTTAAGTCAGCTGCTTTACAAAAGCGCTTACAAAAAACTGCAGCTGTCATGCTCAAGCTGTAACTCCATCCCCACAAGGGGAGGAGGGAAAGCAAACAGGAGCACCTGTGCACAGGATGCCGGCTTCTGGACACAGCAAAAATGCCTGTCATAGCTAAGAAAATCCATAGAAAGGACCCAGCACATCCTGGGCTGCCAGCCACATGTGGTGATGACTGCAGCCCACCACCACTTGCCTAGAATAAACACACACAGAGCACAGGGGAAAGTGGGAGGAGTGACAGGCCTCAGGATCAGGCCTAGGCAGTCAGGGTCATTTGTCCCAGGTGTGTGTGGAGGGAGTGGCGCCTTGCACAAATACTGCTCCTAGCCCCACTTCAGAACTCAGGGCATCAGACCCAGCCCTTGTAAGCCAATTATTACCTCAAGGTTATAGTTCCAGAAATAACAAAATGGACATTACTGTGGTCTCTACACTCTCATTTAGAATTTTTAATACCTTTGGCCTCAGCATAAATTTTTCCCTCCTAATATTAACACTAGTTGTCCTGTATGGCAATGTTATTGGCCTGAAGTGCCCTCTGAATCCCCTTCTCTAATTTACAATTGATTTCTTTGTTAAAAGACAGAATCCTAATGTTTTGTTCTTTCTAGTTGGGACCTGCATCTTCCAGTCTTCTGGCTGGTAGATGTTGGAAGCTTTGTACTGAGGCCTGGCCTCAATATGCCTTGGGTGACCAAGAGAAGTGGCCTTCACAGGGTTCCTTAAATTACAATACCATACTCCAATTAGACCTTTTCTATAAAAGAAAAAAAGACAAACTGAGGTCCCCTATACAAATTTCTACCTTCTAAGCCACTCCAATACTCAGAACCTCTTAACAAGTGCTTCCCTCCTCAACAGGCAATGGTAAGAAGAGGGCAAATCTTATGTCCTCTGCCAGTTACCAGATCTAAGGGAAATTTAAAAACATCTAAAGAGCTGCACTGATGCCCAGACAAATATAATCAAGCCTTTATCTCCGTGATCCAACCCTTCCAACTGACATGAAAGGATATTTTGCTTCCACTAGACCAGACTCTTATCTCATTAGAAAAGCAATGGGTTCTGGCCCAGGCCACTCAGGTTGGAAATGATTATATGGCTCAAACAGTAGAGTGCAGCTTTACAAGCATAAAGTCCAGAGTTCAAACCCAGTACAGCCAAAGTAAGAAATAGTAATAATAATGTTTGGGGCTGTGGAAGTAGCACAATGCGAGAATGTCTGCCCAGCATGTACAAAGCCCTGTGTTCAGTTCCCCAGCACTACTAAAAAAAAATTTTTAAAAAATGGTAAAGAAGATAAGTGACATTAATGTCCCTTCAGCCATCTCATAGTGGTAAAATGTAGTTTAACCTAGACCAGATCCCTCATTCTTCAAGTGAGGAAACTGAGGCCCAGAACAGCTCAGAGACTTGCTCTCTAGAGTGTCATGTATCAATGTAAAATAACAACTTTACTTTACAAGAACAACCTAACAAAAAAAATCCTCTGTCCTTTCTGCAGCATCTTAAGGACACTATCAGAAAGCATACCATGGTGGACTCAGAGTCACAGGTGAGAGAGGTTCTCCTCAAAGATAAATTTCTAATAGTCAGCCCCAGATATTTGTAAAAAACTCAGACTGTGGCTGAAAGGGAAAGTCATTGAGCCAAGTAATACAGCTAGCCATGTCTATATTTATGGCTTTGTCTGTATTTCTGGGACCTTACTAACAGGAGAGAAAAAGATATGAGACACCATGGCCTCATTGCTGCTCTCAGAGAGGGCCCCACCTGACTGGGGCCTGCATCCTGAACTTCCTGCTGTGGGGGACAGGAGGGGCACTTCTGTAGAGAATGCTTAAGGGGGAACAGCCCGGGAGACAGCCCTGCCCCCAACCAGGATCCTGACCTCTGCAAAGGTAACCACTGGAGGTCTAAGTGCCCCCATCACCAGATGGAAGGTGAGATGCCACCTCCTATGGATTGATAGGTGATGGGTCCCAGCCTCTTGTCCCACACTCCACTTCTTGGCATCAATGTTGAGGAGCCATAATGGCAGAAAAACAAAAAGGTCATTTTCTTCCTAGACAGTGGAGCCCATTTCTCTGTTTTACCTTTTTCTCCTGGTCCCTGGTACAATGACAAAAGTTATTGTTTAGGGCAAATCTGGCTAGCCCCTAGAGTGCTAGTTTACCTGGCCTCTGGCTTGCTCTTGGGGAAACCTCCTCTTCTGTCACGCTTTCCACATAGTACCTAAAACTCCAGTATCCTTGGTGGGACGGGATTTACTATCTCAACTAAAAGCTCAAATTCTCCTCCTTGCAGGCAGGTATCTCTGCTGCCCCCTCCTTCAGGAACAAAGAATAGACTGATGAGATGACTGTAGGGTAAGCCTGGACTGCCCTCCCTATTCAAATAAAACTCAGAAATCCCTCACAGTTTCCAAACCCAAAACAATATCCCCTCAAGCCTGAGGGACGATGAGGCCTTATGCCTATCATAAATTCCTTAAAACAACAAGGCTACTAATTAGTTGCTCCAGCCCCTATAATAAATTAAAAATTCTTATAAAAGTTAATTTTAAAATACAAGTTACAAAGTAAACAACTGGAAAAGATATATATACGTAATAAATGTATTTTTTGAGAAGTTAAAGGAAAAAGGAATTTTTTTTGGATGAGAAGGGATTTTGCAAAGAAGGGGTTTGTCCTAAAGATTGTTTCAAATAGGAAGGATAAGGACAAACCATCAAAGGGTTTAGTATGTTGTATGAAGGTCTGAGTAAGTTTGAAAAGTATATAATAAAGGCTTTGGTGTGTGATAAAGTTAAAGTTGGATATAATCTAGGAGTTGCCTAAAAGATTAATCAAAGAAATTATTTGTGTTTTCTGCTGATCTTGTCCAGCTTTAAGTACTACTAAATCAGAGTTCTTTTACATATTTGCTTATGTGTCTTAAATGACCACCTTGTAACAGTGTTATGTTATATTTTGTCTAAATGTGGTACAAACATTTAAAAACTTAAAAGTGTCAATTTATATAAAATAATAAGCTAAAGCTCTCTTTTCCACAAGGTGTTACATTTCAATCCTGAAAGCCCCTGTCTCCCACAGGTCACCTACCTAGGTGTGGCCTTAAAGGGAAAGACTCACTGAGACATAAATGCATCAACCCAATCTTCTGTTTCCCAACCTCCTTACCATAAGACAGCTTACAGCTTTCCTGGCAGTTTTAGGATTTTGCAGAATTTAGATCCGTAGGTATGTAGTCCCTGAGCAGACACCTTTTTATGCTCCTCCTAATATTCCTTTTTGGGTCTTAGATAATGTATAGCCATCCATTTTTCTCTCTGTACTTGGAGGACTCTTGAAATTGTCTAGGGAACAACATTTCACAGTGGTTCTCCTGATCAATGTCCATACTAATGCCTATGTTCTTGCTCTCCTATTCTTAAGCTCCCTCCCTTATATCATACTATATGTCTGCTATTGCTAATCAGAAATTTAACCAGTTGTACCTCCAGGGATATCAATCTCTCCAAAACATGAGGATAGTTGGCTGATACCCACCATGCAGAGGTTGGAGGATTGGCTCGAGACTCTTTATGACCTGTGGCTGCAAGGGACCTTCATCAACTTCAGGGAAGAAGAAATTTTCATTTTTCAGAGCCTGGTTGTTCGCCATCATGAGGCTGACCACCCCAACATTGTTTGCCAACTAACCCTCCCTTCCCCTACGCTGCCCCTTGCCAGCTCGAAGAAGCCAAAGCGAACACAATGCCCCCCTGTCTTAACAAACAAAAAAGGGAGGAATATTGGCAATAATGGTGCCAATAGGTTTCGGTTTTTACTGCACTCATAAGCTTCTGTTTGCCAGGGTCACAGTCCTGCCTCAAGTCTAGCTTGAATTCTCCTTCTGCCCCAACCTCCAATCAGCATGAACCATAAGATCCTAACCAATCAGATCATGCTGAGTCTCACTGAGAGGTATTTAAGCCCCTGCCCCCCCCTTTGGCTGTCTCCCTCTCCCACCTGGCAATGAAGAATCACTTGGCCAGATCACTCCTCTCCACATGGTCACTTTTGGGGCCTGTATTTCCAACATCATTCAATTGCTAAAGTTTTAGCAGCCATCAAGGTTCCTTTTCAATTGCAAATCCTCTGCTAGCTCAGAGCCAGACTGAAATAAAACAGTATGGAAACTTCCACACACAGGAAGTGAGAATTAGCATAAGTCACCCTAATACTGGGACTGTCCAAATCCCTCTCCACTCACAGGTTATTGGTTATCAGGGAATGCCCCAATCTTTCTCCTACCACAGGTTTTTCACGTTTGAAAATTCCTGGAGAGGGCTTATTCTCTTTTTTTCTTCCCTGCCCACTGCTTCTCCAAAGTGGTAGGCAGAGATTATTTTACCACTTATGATCCCTTCCTAATTTATAATAAATTTCATAATCTCCCTCCCTTAATCCATTTACCTATTGGGTCTGAATTCTTCCATGCTGCATAAAAAGAATCTGGGAATCTTCTGATCAGAGATGACATAAGCCTATATGATGACTTAGAAAATCAATGCAATTTATTTCTTTCATCTGAGAAATAATTTCTAACCTCACAGCAATCTTGTCATTAGAACATGTGCTTGGTAATTTTTGTTTGTGACCATGAGTCATTCATTTCAGTAGATAGTAGCTGAAAAAATAGGATTTGTGGGTTGGATTGCAGAAAGTAAGTGACTTTTTGTGGATTTTGTTATGTGTTTATTGTCATATAAAATACATAAAAACTTTAATTGCTGAGGGAGGAATTTTAATTGCATAAGACAATCTACAGAAAGCAAACCAAAATAACAAACAAAACACAGAAGTACTTTATATTATCCAGTAGTATATTAAAGCTACATTTAGGTGAAGATCTAAATAAATGTATGCACACTTACTAGAGATGATTTTTTTTTCTTGTCCAGTGACCTAAAGTTTGAGAAACACTGTAAACAAAATCAGCTTTCATAAATTATTAATCTTTTCAACAAAACAAGTGGATAGGGTCAGTTCTGAGTCTCTTTTGTATGGATTCACTTTCCTTCTCACCCCAAAACGATGTGTCTATACTTCCATGAAGGCATTTGTGACTGTTACTTTATGTAAGACCGAGAAATATGAAGTGTCAGAGAAGAATGTATTTTTCTTTCCTAACTGCAGGACTGACTCCACACAGCTTGAGTTTCAAATACAACAATTTAGAAAACATGAAGTCCAAAACAAATCAGAATTCTTCAAACAGAAAAATAAATACTGAGCTCCCTACTTCACAGATCTTCCCTTCTAATGGTAGAGTAATGAAAGACAGACTGAAGGAAGACCAGTGTTCCTCAAAGATGGTGATGAGCCAGAGAGAAATGTGCCCTCTCCTTCCCAAGAAAAACCTGTTTGAGCCAAAATCTTTGTGTCAAAACATACCCTCCCACTAGCAATAAAAAACTGTGAAACATAATGTGTAACCAGACTCAGAGGACTACTGGTTTCTGGGTCCAAGTGTATGACCTGATGCAGCCTTTCCTTTCTCTTCACTGCAAATAAAATGTCTCTGATTTTTACTGATTGAGTTTCTGCCTTTGATTTCTATCTATGCACAGAAAAAATGACCCTCAGCACTTGAAAATTCCAGCATATCAGTAAGTCTCTCTTTGTAAAAGTAAAGCCAGTCCTGGGAAATACTTTTTACACAGATATGACAGCTCACAGGAGAAATCAATCCTGAAATCCTGTCACTGTGGAAGCCAGGAAGATTTCAGTGTAGTGCGTGTCTGGACCAACAGCCAATGCTGATGTTAGGACAGGTCCCTTGAGGTCCCACTGCTGGTGGAGAACCTTCAAAAAGGTCTAACCAACTTCTTTAAATTCTCATTACTCCTGAACACACTTCTTGTTTTAGGGTCCAGGATGCCTTTGGACCACAACCAAAAAATGGCTTTTTAAAAATGAAAGAGGCATGGAAGAGGCAGAGAGATGCTCAAACACCAGCACAGGGTTTATTGTTCAAGCAGGAGCCCTGTGGAGGGGTACCCCAGCAAGACAGCAAGAGCCTACTGCCACACAAAGGTTTGAGCTAGATATAGGGTCTAGTGGAAAAGTACCAGCAATGTCACAAAGGAATATTGTTGCTGGGCAACCAAGAAAGATAAGCTGTGGTTAGTTCACTGTCTGCTTGAAAGGAATATGAGGTCTCAGCGGGCCCCAACCCCCTTGTTGGAGAAACCAGTACCAAACATCCCATGTAGATAAGATAAGCAATGCGGCAGGGCTCAGTTAGGGCATATAGAATGTGAGGAATGCAAGATGTGAGATACGAGCAAGATGTGAGGTACGAGCAAGATGTGAAGTACGTGCAGGATGTGCTTTGCCTGCTTGTCTAATGTTGATAACAAAAATATGCACGCCACTGCAGTCTATATAAGATTTCCCCCTAAGAGGCTCAGGGTCTTGCTTTCCTAACCGGTCCTGCGTGTCCGTGTGGGAGCTCGACCCTGGCTAGCCAGTCCAATAAACTCTGCTTTGTTGATTGCATTCACGCCTGGCTCTCTGTCTCTCGGGGGAATAGGATTCCGGGTCCTAACATTTGGAGGTCCCACCGAGATTTCATTTTCTCGAGAGACAGAACCTGCCTGCGAGAAAGCAGGGGCGATCCCAAGTCCTAGGCGTTGGGAGGGGATCCCAGACCCTCATTTGGAGGAACTTGAGTGTTCCATTTGGGCCGCAGAGGGGATTCGGCCAATCCCCAGGGAGATTCATTCTGGGAATCTTGCAAGGAGGACCACAGGGTCCTATTGGGAGAGGCTTTCCTCTCATTTGGGCTCGAGCATTTTAGGAACCCTGGCGCCAGGTGAAGAACTAATTGAGCTAGTTGACCGACCACCCGTCAAGTGGACGCCTTTCGGCCTGATATCCCAGTTGGACGGTGAGGAGGTTGAATGGGGTGCGCACCAGTGTGAGAGAAGGACCGGTCCGAGCGAGTGCTGGAGAGTGTTGTGTGTGTGTGGAATTATTGTTGCCTTTACCCTTTTGTTCTATCTCTCTTGGTGTTTGAGTCTCCTTCCACAATGGGACAGGGACAAACAACCCCAAAGTCTCTGATCCTTTCTCACTTTCCAGAAGTTAAAGAAAGGGCCTTAAATGCGGGTCTGGTCATCAAGAAAGGTAAGTTCGACACCTTTTGTTCTGCAGAGTGGCCCACCTTTGGAGTCGGGTGGCCCATTCAAGGTTCCCTCTCCCTAGACCTGATCACTAAGGTTAAAGCAGTCATTTTTCAGCCAGACAATCGAGGCCATCCAGACCAAGTTCCTTACATTTTGGTTTGGGAGGATCTGGTGAGGAACCCTCCCCCTTGGTTAACAGTTTTTCTGACCCACCCCTCCAGTTCGGCCCCCGGGGCTAAAACCCCAGTCACGCCTGCCTTGGTCATAAAGGAGGAGGAAAAACTTCCTCTTCCCACCTTGACCGGTCCTCAAATTAGGGCATCTCCTTCACCATCTCCGGTCTTACCAGAGAGTTCCCCCCTTTACCCATCCCTCGCAGGGGCAGAGGAAGATCGGCCGCCTCCATACGTGACTCCCCCTGGCCAAGCCAGTGCCCCGGAGGAGGAAATTTCCTCATCCTCCTCAACAGGACTGGCAGCAGGAGGAGGAATGGGTCAAAGACTTCGCCCCAGAGGGATCCGGGAAAGGGAGGGGGAAGACGGGCCCCCCTCATCAACACAGGGGGAGGAAACTGTCCCTACACTTCCAGTCCAGATGGTGGGCCAAGGGGGACCGGGAGGAGGGCAACAGTTTCAGTACTGGCCCTTCTCCTCCAGTGATCTATATAACTGGAGGACGCAGAACCCGCCCTTTTCTGAAGACCCCAAGTGTCTCATAGATCTCCTGGAGTCCATCATGCATACACACCGCCCCACTTGGGATGACTGTCATCAGCTGCTCAATACTCTTTTTACGATGGAGGAACGAGAGCGCATCCTCAACGAAGCGAGGAAGAACGTCTTGGGGGATAATGGGAGACCCACAACTCTCCAACCGGCCATAGACGAGGCTTTTCCCCTACGCCGCCCTGATTGGGATTTCGGGACTGCAGAAGGTAGGGAGCGTCTTCGGATCTACCGCCAGACTCTTATGGCCGGTCTCCGAGCGGCCGCTAGAAGGCCCACCAATTTTGCAAAAGTAAAAGCAGTCATTCAAGGGGAAAACGAAAGCCCAGCCGGTTTCTTAGAGCGCCTCCATGAGGCATACCGTCAGTACACCCCGATTGACCCTGAGGCGGACCTCCACCGGTCTGCTGTGGTACTCTCATTCATTAATCAGGCAGCCCCAGACATTAGGAGAAAACTCAATAAACAGGAAAACTTAGGGGAGATGACTATAAGGGAAATGCTACAGGTAGCAGAAAAGGTCTTTACTGCTAGGGAAACTCCAGAAGAAAGGGAGGAAAGACAGAGAAAGGAAGACAGGGAAGCCCAGGAGAAATTGAGAAAGGAGGACCGGGAGTTCCAGGCTAAGGAAAACCAAAAGCAACAGAGAGAAATGGCTCGTATTTTCCTAGCGGGTGTCCGGGACCAACCCAGAGGAGGGGGCCACGCCAGGACCCCGGATAAGGAACACTGTTTTTACTGTAAGGAAACGGGGCATTGGAAGAGAGAATGTCCTAAGTTAAAGGGAAGAAGAGGGTTTGGAAGGAGACCGGGGGAAAACAGGGAAAGGGAACGAGCAGTAGAGCAGGCCAGAGTCCTTCTAGCCGGAGAAGAGGACTGAAGGAGACGGGGCTCAGACCCCCTCCCCGAGTCCTGGGTAACAATACATGTGGAGGGGAAGCCGATGGGGTTCATGGTGGATACCGGCGCCCAATATTCGGTTTTAAACAAGGCACGTGGACCTTTGAACAAGGCACGAACAAGTGTTGTTCAGGGGGCCACCGGTACGCAGTTATGTACATGGACTACCAAAAGAAAGGTGAACTTAGGAAAACACCAGGTCACACACTCCTTCTTGGTCGTCCCTGAGAGCCCCGCTCCCCTGCTCGGACGGGACCTACTCACCAAAATAGGGGCCCATATCCATTTTGAACCAGATGGAATAATTGTGACTGATCGAGAAGGGAGCCCGATTCATGTCTTGTCCCTATCATTGGCTGACGAGCATCGTCTGTTTGAGAGTCAACAGGAACCAGGAGGGGACATGACTCATTGGGTAAAAAGATTTCCCATGGCCTGGGCGGAGACTGCGGGAACCGGCCTCGCCAAACACCTCCCGCCCGTAGTTATACAATTGAAGGCTTCTGCTCTCCCCATTCGGGTGAAACAGTATCCTATGCCTGAGGAGGCCCGAAGAGGCATAGCCCCTCATATCCACAGGCTAATAAAGGAAGGAGTACTGCGACCTTGTCAGTCTGCCTGGAATACTCCTCTGCTCCCCGTCCGAAAGCCGGGAAGCGGGGACTATAGGCCTGTGCAAGACCTACGAAAGGTAAACGAGCGGACGGAGGACATTCATCCCACCGTTCCGAATCCCTATACCTTGCTCAGCCACCTACCCCCCTCGCAAGTATGGTATACAACCCTTGATTTGAAAGATGCTTTCTTCAGCATTCCATTGTCAGAAATTAGTCAGCCGCTATTTGCTTTCGAATGGCAAGAAGATGGGGGCCAATCCGGACAGCTCACTTGGACCCGACTGCCGCAAGGATTTAAAAACTCTCCCACCCTGTTTAATGAGGCCCTGAGCCAGGACCTGGAACCTTTTCGTCGGAGCCACCCACGAGTCACTCTATTACAGTATGTTGATGACTTACTGTTAGCGGCAGAAACCCGAGAGGAGTGCATCAAGGCTACTGAACACCTGCTAACGGAATTAGGTGAGCTGGGGTATCGGGCAAGTGCCAAGAAAACTCACATCTGTAAAAGGTCAGTGACATATTTGGGTTATCGGATTGCAGATGGGGCAAGGTGGCTGACTGATGCCATGAAACAGACTATTCTGGCTATCCCATCCCCGACATCCACTAGGGGGGTGAGAGAATTCCTGGGCTCCGCGGGGTTCTGTAGACTCTGGATTCCAGGATTTGCGGAAATAGCCAGACCCCTATATGAGGCCACCAAAGAAGCTCCAGATTGGAGTTGGGGAGAGAGAGAACAACAGGCCTTTGATCAGCTAAAAGACGCTCTTTTGCAGGCCCCTGCCTTAGCCTTGCCAGATCCTACAAGACCATTCACTCTGTTTGTAGATGAGAAAAAGGGGGTAGCCAAAGGAGTCTTGACCCAACAGCTAGGTCCCTGGAAGAGACCAGTGGCATACTTTTCCAAGAAATTAGACGCAGTAGCGGCAGGATGGCCCCCCTGCCTCCACATCATAGCGGCCATTGCCGTGCTGGTGAGAGAAGCCGATAAACTAACCTTTGGACAGGCCCTCTGGGTAACGGCCCCTCACCCGGTGGAGGGAATCCTTAAACAACCCCCTGGGAAATGGATGACGAATGCCAGGCTCACCCATTACCAGGGGCTCTTGTTGGATTCCCCTCGGATCACATTCACAGATCCCGTAATCCTGAACCCTGCCACCTTGTTGCCTAACCCGGAACTGCAGACACCTGTCCATAACTGCAAAGAATTCCTCTCCGAAGTTACACAGGTACGGGCTGACCTAAAGGATACCCCCCTGTCCGGCTGCAAATTAAACTGGTACACGGATGGAAGCAGTTTTTTCCAAGATGGAGCCCGAAGGGCAGGGGCAGCTGTAGTCGACCAAGAAGGAAATACGGTATGGAGCAGCGCCCTCCCACCCGAAACATCAGCCCAAAAAGCGGAATTAATTGCCTTGGCAGAGGCCCTGGAGAGGGCAAAAGGAAAGCAAGTCAATATCTACACCGATAGCCGCTATGCTTTCGGTACCATCCATGTCCACGGGGCCATCTATCGCGAAAGAGGATTCCGCACAGCAGAAGGAAAACATCTAAAGAACCTAGCCGAAGTCCAGCATCTATTAATGGCAGTGGAAAAACCGAAGGCAGTGGCAGTGATGTATGTCCCAGGCCACCAGTCTGCCAAGACGCCGGAAGCTGTCGGTAACAACAGAGCAGATCAAGAAGCAAAGAGAGTAGCAATGGTGAGTCCTCCCATGGAGACAGGGCAACCTTCCACGGTTGCGGCGATAGACGTGCCGGTCCCAGAGCTCCCTCCGCTACCCCCCCGACCAGAATACTCCACAGAGGATTTCACTTGGATGAGAGCCCACTCCCCCTTTAGAGAAGGGGAAGACGGATGGAAAAGCGACTTGGAAGGCAAGTTAATTCTGCCTGAAAAACTCGGACGATTCCTGTTGGCTAACTTACATAAGTCCACCCATTTGGGGCAGAGAAAATTACTAGACTTGTTGACATCTGCGCAGCTCCGATTTCTGAACCAGACCATAGCAGTCCGCCAAATTGTGGAAGATTGTGCCAGCTGCACAATCATGAAACCAGGACGAAGGGAGGGGCACCATACAGGTACTCGGGAACGGGGGAGGGCTCCGGGAAGAAGTTGGGAAGTTGATTTTACTGAGGTAAAACCGGGAAAGTTTGGGTACAAATATTTGCTGGTATTCATAGATACCTTTTCAGGCTGGGTGGAGGCTTTTCCTACAAAGAAGGAGACGAGTCAGGTAGTGGCAAAGGCTTTGCTAGAGGAAATCATACCCAGATATGGGGTGCCCGAGGCAATTGGGTCAGATAACGGTCCGGCTTTTGTTAGTAAGGTCCTGCAGGGACTAGCCCAGACTATGGGGGCCAATTGGAAGCTACATTGTGAATATAACCCCCAGAGCTCAGGGCAAGTAGAAAGGATGAATAGGACACTAAAGGAGACTTTAGCCAAATTGGCCCTGGAGACTGGCGGTGATTGGGTGACGCTCCTTCCCTTGGCCATCTTCCGAGTCCGGAACTCCCCCTATGTCCATGGGCTAACTCCCTTTGAGATCCTGTATGGGGCTCCACCCCCCATCATTCAGAGGACCTTAAGCCCAGAACTAGGTGATCTGGCCCCAAATTACCTGACCATGTTGCAGGCTTTAGCTAAAGTGCAACAACGGATTTGGCCCTTAATTCAAGCATACCACGCTGTTAAGAGGGACCCGGCTCCGGAACATGGCATAGTCCCGGGTGACATGGTATGGGTTAAAAGGCATCAGTCCAAAACCCTAGAGCCTAGATGGAAAGGACCTTATGTTGTACTGTTTACTACCCCTACCGCCCTCAAGGTTGATGGCATCGGACCTTGGATCCACCACTCCCACGTGCGTCGAGCCAATCATCAAAAACAAGAAGGGGTCAAGGAGTGGACTGTACGGCGGCACCCAGACAACCCATTAAAGCTAAAGCTTTTGTGGCCCCGGGAACATGCAGAGCCTTCAGGAGCAGCCACGGATGGGGTGGCTGATCGCTCTGATCTTGCTCAATGCCCAGAGCGGGAGCCTCGCAGAAACCAACCCTCACCAGCCCTATAAGCAAACCTGGATACTCACGGATGGGGAGACTCATACCACCCTCAACGAGACTACTCGCACTGCCCCCATAGGAACTTGGTGGCCGGAGCTTCAGTTCTGCTTCAGAGACATCAATCCTGCCTACAAGTCTACTGCCCCGGAGTCAGCCCGACGTTATGGGTTTTATGCCTGCCCCGGCCACAAAAAGAACCAGGAATGTGGGGGGATACAATACTCCTTCTGTAGGTCATGGGCATGTGTCACATCCAATGATAGTGAATGGAAATGGGGGATATCAAAATCAGACCTAGTCAAATTTGCCTTTGTAAATGGGATATTAAGGGGGCACAGAATTCCAATACCCATCCATAAATGCCAGCCCACGGATCTAGATAGAATCAAGGTCACTTTCACTGAAACTGGCAAGAAGGACACCCCTGGGTGGATACAAGGTAAGGTATGGGGACTTGTATTTTATAAATATGGTGGACATGCTGGCTCGACCATAGTGGTCAGATTAAAAATTGAGCCCATAGGGCCACCGTCCACAGCAGTAGGCCCCAATAAGGTACTTAGGCCGCCCAATGTAAAGCCATCTCCCCAACCTTCCACAACTCACCACCTTCCCTCAACCATAGCTCGGGCTAATGTTACAACTCCAAGACCATCAGAAACCAGCCCTCCCCTGGTGAGGCCCAGTCTCATGACCGCATCTAAAGACCCCCTCTGGGAGCTAGTGGGTGCTGCCTTCCTGACGTTAAACCACACCAACCCTAACATGACTAACTCCTGTTGGTTATGTTATGATGTGAGGCCCCCATTCTATGAGGCAATAGGGCTAAACACCACTCACGATACCTCATCTGAGGAAAACCCTACTCAATGTTCCTGGGGAGACCGTAAGAGAGGTCTGACCATACAGCAGGTAAACAGCCAAGGAACCTGCTTAGGAAAAGTGCCAAAGAACAGACGGGACTTATGTACTGTTATTAACGCCAGTTCTACCTGGGGAAATGCTATTAAATGGGTAATTCCAAAGGACAATGGGTGGTGGCTATGCTCGCGGTCCGGACTCACCCCATGCCTATCAACTAAGGTGTTTAACAGCTCTAAAGAATTCTGTGTTATAGTGGTTGTGCTGCCCCGCATCCTCTATCATTTGGAGGAAAGTCTATATTCATACTGGAATATAGGAACAGGTGAGAGAAAGAAGAGAGAGCCTATTTCTACACTAACCATTGCTACCCTACTTAGCCTAGGGGTGGCTGGGGCAGGGACCGGCATAGCCTCCCTGGCTACTCAACATAAAGGGATGTCTTCGCTGCGCGCAGCCATAGACGAAGATATAGAGAGAATAGAAACCTCCATTAGCCACCTAGAAAAATCCCTCACTTCTCTGTCTGAGGTAGTACTTCAAAACCGACGAGGTCTGGACTTGTTGTTCCTCCAAAAAGGGGGACTATGCGTTGCTCTAGGGGAAGAATGTTGTTTTTACGCTGACCATACCGGAGTTGTTCGTGACTCCATGTCTAAACTCCGAAAGAGCCTGGAACAAAGAAAACGAGAAAAAGAGGCAGGGGAAAGCTGGTTCGAGTCTTGGTTTAACCAGTCCCCATGGTTGGCTACCCTTTTATCTGCACTGGCAGGGCCAATAATAATCATCCTACTGCTTGTTACCATAGGACCCTGGATTCTAAACCGACTTATGACTTTTGTCAAAAGTCGAATTAATACTATCCAACTTCTGGTCCTCTGCCAACAATATCAGGCTCTTCATCCTCTTGAGGATGATTCCTCAATTTAGGCCATAAGAAAGGGGGGAATGAAAGGAATATGAGGTCTCAGCGGGCCCCAACCCCCTTGTTGGAGAAACCAGTACCAAACATCCCATGTAGATAAGATAAGCAATGCGGCAGGGCTCAGTTAGGGCATATAGAATGTGAGGAATGCAAGATGTGAGATACGAGCAAGATGTGAGGTACGAGCAAGATGTGAAGTACGTGCAGGATGTGCTTTGCCTGCTTGTCTAATGTTGATAACAAAAATATGCACGCCACTGCAGTCTATATAAGATTTCCCCCTAAGAGGCTCAGGGTCTTGCTTTCCTAACCGGTCCTGCGTGTCCGTGTGGGAGCTCGACCCTGGCTAGCCAGTCCAATAAACTCTGCTTTGTTGATTGCATTCACGCCTGGCTCTCTGTCTCTCGGGGGAATAGGATTCCGGGTCCTAACAGCTCAACTGTCCTTTGCACTTATCCAGTGATAAAGGTTAACAACTGTCCATTTGTCAGTCTTTGGGTTTGGTTGGGAAGTTTCTAACAAGCAACCTGCAATGGAGAGGGGGTCTGGTTTTAACATGTCTGTCCTCACTGTTAACCCTAACATGGCTAATGGAATACAAAGGAGAATTAATGAATCATGAAAACATGGTCTCATTGCTGTTATTATTATTTATGCTATTATTGTTATTATAAGTAATATTTTTAAAAAGCAGTCATTTTCCTGAGTAAAGTACACAGTAGCACAAGATGAGTTATTTTAAAGCACCAGGCTCCATCTCTTATTTTCAAGGCACCCAGATGACAAATATGAGCCATACTCAAATGTACTTCTTGTGAAAACATTAAAAGTGTGTTAATAAGACTGCATTTTTGGTAGTTCACCAATGGAAAGACAGGCTTGCAGAATGGAAAATAGCATTTTTATGGTGAGGGAAGAATACAGAAAAACATGTGGCCTTCTTTGGCCTCTTTATTGTAATGTATCAGAGCCCACCAAACAGAACCTTATTCATAAACCCACACCTAAGCCTGTCGTTACCACTTGAACATTTGTCAAAGTCCTCTACACACAAAAGACACAGACCATGAGAACATTGAAATCTACCAAATAGTAACCAATCTTATTGTTAGAAGAGCCCAGATCCAGCTGTCAATGCTGCCAGGAGTGCATTCATCTACTGGCTTCTCAGCCTGGGGCCAGAGAACTCCTTGGAGTTCCTGAACATCCAGAGAAGTTAGTATTATTCATCCTTGAAAAAGAAATAACTTGCTTTCATTTGCTCTGAGAAGATATCATGTTTTTTAAATAAGAAGCTAAAGTTAATAATTCATCCTTCTGCCTTTCCAAATATTTATTAGATGTAAAATTAGAACAGCATGAGCTTGAAAATGGGCAGATTCTGGAAGTACTTGGAAAGACAAGACATCAGATTTACCAAATTCTTTTCCCAGAAATGCTTTATGAGATACAATTTTTTAAGAATTAAAGTAAACTAAGGCACACAGTTTTGGATAAAATGCTTAAGTCATTGCAATCACAGTTGTTGAAATAACAACTGGCCTTTTTGGAAACTATAAAAATCATCGTATATCTAAGGAATAGAGTTTTGTGGAGAGAATGAATACAAAGCACAAGTCCTGGAGGAGAGTCAGCTGGAGCTAGTCAGCTGAACCACAGCACGTGGTTGTGCATCTTCTGATCTCTGATAAGAAGCAGACTAGGCACAGGCTCCAGATTCTTTTTCTTCTCAGTGTGTGATTGGTCCTCTCAAAAAACCCATGCAAAGGATATGCAATATGGATTAGATAGGTGTGTGGCTAGATTCCCTGATGTCCTCTATATTTCTCACATAAGCACTTCCAAATTCCATGTCCAATATATACTGCTATACAATAAGTCAGAAGATAATGCGTATTTTTGAGTAGATTGTCTGTTAATTCACCATACTGGGAGAAACACCATTGTAGGCATCAAAAAGTATAAGTATTCTTGAATCATGTTATCTCACATGGCATTGTAATTTTTATTGTGTCATTTGTTCTTTAATGAGGCTAGTCATGTCCATCAGTGTTGGATTAGGGCTGTCTTCAAAGGGGAAGAAGAGCATTATTAAGTAGACGAATGATATTATTTTGACAGATGTTACAAAATGTAATTGAGAACATCTATCTTATTACAGCAGATACTCAAAATTTGGGAAATGTCTGACATACAGCAATCTAGGTATTTGCTGATTGACATACTAGAGTTCCTCCAAAAGACAACTATATGAAATGATTTACTTTTATGATTGTGAAAGAGTATATTTTCCAAAACTGCACAAAGCATTATTTGTATATTTACCTGTTCTCCCCAAACATCAGGAAATGGAGTCTAAGGACTGAATGTGCAGGTATATGTTTATAATTACATAGCTACTCTGGAGTTAAGTGAGGAGGAGAGAAGGCTACTAAGGAAAAGGGAAGTATCCCAGTTTGAGATCAGTCCAGGTACAAAGTAATGAGACCCCATCTCAACCACTAAGTCAGAAGTGGTGGAATATACCTGCAATACTACCTACATGGGAGGCGTAGGTAGAATTGTGGTCTGAGGTCAGCCTTGAGTAAAAAAATGAGATCCTATCTGAAAAATAAGTACAGTGAAAAAAAAGAGCCAGCTGTGTGGCCCAAGTAACAGAGTAACTGTCTAGCAAGAATGAGATCTTACTGGGCACCAGTGGCTCATCCCTTTACTCCTAGCTACTCAAGAGGCAGAGATCAGGATGATTGCAATTTGAAGCCAGCATGGGCAAATAGTCTGTGAGAAACTATTTCAAAAAAATGCATCACAAAAAAGAGTGGCTTAAGGTGTAGAACCTGAGTTCAAGCTGCAGAACTGACAAAAAAAAAAGAAGAATGGAATTCTGATTTCAAGCCCCAAGTGCCACTGAAAGAAAGAAAAGAAAAGAAGGAAGGAAGGAAGGAAGGAAGGAAGGAAGGAAGGAAGGAAGGAAGGAAGGAAGGAAGGAAGGAAGGAAGGAAGGAAAAAAGGAAGGGAAGAAAGATCCTTTCTGGCTACATTCTTCCTTTCATTACCACCCAACAGAGCAAATAAATTCAACTAATTTTAGTCCCTAAGCTTCAACTCTTCTAGCTGAAGATTAAGATATGTTGAAGTGACAAACAAACCTATTGCACTCTTCCCAGACTCACAGCATCTGTCAGAATAAATGGGTGTTTTATTCCTCCTAAAGTTTTTTATTAATGAGTTATGTAGAGATAGTAACTACAATAATAATCAGTGTAATTACAGAATTCAGAAATAAACACTAGACGATTTGTAAGCCCCAATTTTTTTCATAACTATATTAATATTCATAGTGCTATTATGAATATCTTGATGCAACTGTTTTATGATATTTTTGTTGTTCTTTGCTGCAACCTCATTACTTCAGCTTCAGTATTTATTTTTTGTGGTACTGGGGTTTGAACTTAGGGCCTTACACTTGCTAGCCAAATACTTTACCACTTGAGTCATCCTAACAGGACTTTTTTTGTGTTGGGTAATTTTTGTAGGGTCTCTCAAACTATTTGCCCAGGCTGGCCTCAAGCCATGATCTTCTAGATCTCTGCCACCTGCTACAATTACAGTAATGAGCCACCAACAAGTAATTTATCTTCTCACATGTTTCATCTAGATGTTTCTAAATGCAAGCTTTGATTATTCTCCAAGGATAGAAGTAATGTTCATTATTTTGAGCACCACTCTTTTTTCATAGTGCCTGAAAAGTAGCATATATTCAGTTGATATCAAATGAAATAAAATATTTTTGCAACATTTTTATATGTCATTCATTTATTCTTTTCTAACAAATGTTGTAAACTTTAATTTGGATTATTGTCTCTCACCATATTTTGTATTTGATCATTCTATACCTCATTTCAGTTGTGAATACTACTCTTCCTAAGAATTCAAACTGATTTTTTTACTATATTTTTTCTATTTTACCTATTTCTTTTAGTACATATTATTGGATTTATGATTGAAGAAAATAAGTACTATCTTCTTCCATGTCCACTACTGATTTACTCCTGAACATATGAGATTCCATGGTCATCATGTTGTAATGAAACTAGCTGCCCACATTGAGCTGCATGTTGTGTGACTATCAAGATTTCAGCTTCAATTAAAATAAACATAGCCATGAAAGGATGGGAACTATTAAATCTCAAAAGAAGAACAGACAAGTAATTAGAGAGTACCACAGAATCAATTGTACACACACAACAAAAACTGATAAATGGCAGGAATCACCACTTACCTCTCAGTATTAATACTGAATGTTGATGGCCTCAACACCCCCATCAAAAGATATAGACTGGTAAACTGGATTAAAAAGACCCAATGCTTTCTTGTTTGGGAGAAACCCATCTCATGGATAGAAAAAAACATTGGCCTAGGGTGAAAATTTGGAAAAAGATTTATCAAGCTAATGAGTCCCCAAAACAGGGAGGTACCTTCAGCAGATAAAGTAGACTTCAAACCTAAATGAGTCAAAAGGGATAAAGAAAATAATTTCATACTAATAAATGGAGCATACACTACTGAAGTTAAAAACACAGATAAACCCTAACAAAGTGATAATGGCCAACTTCAGTATTCCACTATTACCAATAGATAGGTCATCTAGACAAAAAAAAAAAAAAATCAACATAGAAACCTTAGAATGGAATGACACCATAAATCAAATGTACTTGAAAGACAAAAATAAGGAAGCAAATCAAAAAGTTCTCCAAATTTAATGAAAACGTAAGCACAACCTACCACAAGCTCTGGGACAAAGGAAAGGCAGTGATAAGGGGAAAGTTTATAGCCATGAACACTTATATTGAAAGCACAGAAAGATCTCAAATGAATGGCCTAATGTTGCATCGCAAACTCCTAGAAAACAATTCCAATTTCAATAGCCTGAAAACCAAAACCCAAGGAATAGACTCAACAAAGGAAGTGAAAGAAATCTACAGTGAAAGCTGTAAACCACTGAAGGAAGAAATTGATCAAGACTACAGAAGGTGGAAAGTTCTTCCATGCTCATGAATTGGTAAACTCAATATTGTGAAAAGGACTACATTATCAAAAGCAATTTATATATTTTGATAATCTATATTATCAAGAGAAATTAAATTCAATTCCCATCAAAAGTCCAATGACATTCATCACAGATATTGAAGAATCAACCCTAAAGTTCACATGGAAACACAAAAGAATGTGAATTGAATAGGCAATACTGAGCAAAAGGAACAAAACTGAAGTTATCATAATACCCAACCACAAACTATATTACAGAGACACAGCAAAAAAAAAAAAAAAAAAAAAAAAAAACAGCATACTACTGGCACTAAAGCAGACATGAAGACCAATGGAAAAGAATAGAAGACCCAGATATAAACTCATGCAGATATGCCCACGATTTTTGATAAAGACACTCAAAACATACAAAGGAGAAGAAAGCTTCTTCAACAAATGTTGCTAGGAAAATTGGTTATCTGCACAAAGATAACTGAAACTAGATCCATGACTTTCACTGTGTAGAAATATCTACTCAAAGTGGATTAAGTACCTTAACTTAAGACCTTAAATTTTGAAGCTAGTGCAGCAAAGAGTAGGGGATATATTGAAACTTATTGTCATAGTCAATAACTTCCTAAATAGAACATCAGTGGCTCAATAGATAAGAGAAATTATTGACAAATGGGAGTACATGAAGCTATAATGCTTCTGCACAACAAAATCAATGTTAATAAGATTGAAAAGGCTGAGCATAGAATGTGAGAAAATCTTTGCCAGCTATAAATCTGACAAGTATTAATAACCAGATTATATAGGAAGCCAAAAAACTAAACTTCCCCAATATTAAGAAACCAATGAAGAAATGGGAAAATGAACTTTACAGAGCTTTTTCAAAGGAAGGAGTCCAAATGGCAAAAAGACAAAAAAAAAAAAAGAAAAGAAACCCACTGGAAGAAATGTTCAATATCTCTAGCCATAATGGAAATGCAAGTCAAAACATGTTAAGATTCCACCTCAAGAAAAAATAAAAGATGGAGACCAGGCTATGGAGGCAGAAAGCCTAAGCTCTGTGACTCAAAAATCTCCAAGACATTGGAGCCACACTTGGGTAATTCTGACTCCTTCTAGCCAAAATAATAACTGCTGTCATATTAAGTGCAGAAAAAAAGTCTAAGACTGGCCCTCAAGTAAGCCTTTATTTGCACCTAACAGCTGTGACTGAGGACAAAATTAGCAAGGCAGGTCCAGCCTTTGGGAAACCCTCTTCTCCCATGGCTATTCCTCTCTCCTTTCTTTCTTTTTTCTTTCTTCTTCTCTTCTCCTTCCTCCATCAAGTGGAAATAGAACATAAACCAGAATCAAAATCTGTGACATCCTGAACCCCCAGACCACGGAAAGCCTCTCCATGCCATGCTGCACATAAATACATTGGTGCCATTTCTCCCTTCCAACATCACTGCTGGCTCCAAATCTGCCTGCACATCAATTGGCAGAATGAACAGGTGAGCACCATGCACCACATGGGACTCCCCTATCCACCCCCCCGGGAACATAAATAAGTACAGTCCCTGGGCAGACTGATTCTCCCTCCCCCACCCCCAACAAAACTAAAAAACAAACAGTGAACTTCAATCGAACACAGACAGTGGAAGGGGCAGGTGGAACACTGAACTTGCCCCAGAAAAAAGGGGCAGGGCAAAGAACAAAATGCACAGTGCCAAACTCTAAGTGAACAAGCACAAGAGATAAGCCATCTCTCAAAGCAGGGAAGGTAGTTGATCACACGACTAATCTCCTGAATCAGAGGGCAGCATTCAAAACTGAACTGCCCCATCTTGCTGGGGGAGGAGATGACCAAACAGCTGCAGCTGAAGGATAACACAGCTCTGAACAGGGGAAAACAATAACTCTGACCATCCTTCATGATCTGGCAAACCTACCTCACCTCACAACTTCAACTAACTGGTGGACAGAAGAATAAAATACTACTCAGAAGCCAGTCACCTTGTGAGACCACATCAGAGCTTTTGCTTATATGCCAACACCAAGACCGATGCCAGAGAAATAACTCCAGAACTTAAACTAAGATTGATATTCTATTGTTCCTGAACCTAGTGTTTTGTTTATTTGTTATATTGTTGTGGGTTTTTTATTTTTTTATTCCTATTTTCTTTCTGTACTATCAACTTTACCATCACTACTTCCTCATCCTTATTCTGATGACCTTCACTCTCCCATGTTCTCCTGTGCTGCAATCCATTATTCTCCTTCCCAACTACTCTTTCTGCCCATCATCTACTTTGTCCACTTGCCTTCACCTCCCTTCTTACCCTCCCCTAACCTGTCACCACACTACCCCTCCCTCCTACATACTCACAAACTGCTGACCAACCTACTATATCAACTTTCCAAAACCCAACACCCTGTAATCCCTGACACAAGCACCCAACACTACAGCAGAAATATACCAAAACACACACAAGGGACCACCCTCCCTTTTATTGTCACATTAAACAATTTCAAAAATTTCTATAGCTCACCTAACAAACATTAATAGACCAAATCCCACTATTTATAAATACTATGGAGGGGTCCTCTATATACTATATAAGTAGTTGGTTGTTCATCGAACCTGTGAATTAGTTATTGCTAAATTACACCTCTAGGCCAGGAACAGAAATCACACCAACCTAGCTAACAAACAAGATAGTCATAACACAAAAATTAAATCAAGGGAAAGAAAAAAGGCAACTAAAACCACCAACTAGCCTATCAAGAACATAATTGCACAGCACCAAGTGGAGTGATGAGAAGAAGAAAGGATGGAAACCACTCTCCTTAAAAAAAAAAAAAATAATTCAATGCAGGATTCAGAGGGAAATGAACAAAATGGGTACCCAGTACCTGATCACAATAAAACAATGATAAATGACACTAAGGAGCCCAGTGATATCCAGAAAAACACTCTCACAGAAGAAATCTTGCAGGAATTAACAGAGAATTTCATGGAGAACATACTAGACATGGTTAACAAAATGTACAAGATGCACTCAAAAAATTTCAAGGCACCAAAAATGAAGAACATAAGAAGAAATAGAAATGAATAAATGAACACAGAGATAACATGAACATGAAAATGAAACAGAGGACACTATAAAAAGACAGCAAAATGAATTAAGGATGAAAATAAAAAATATGAAAGAAGAAGTGACCAAAGATACAGAAAACCTCAGAAAAATAATCAAATCAAAACAACACAATGGAAGGCTACTCCAGCAGACTAGAACCAGTGGAAACCAGAATTTCAGAACATGAATATAAAATTTAAATTAAGAAAAAACTGAAGAAATGTCATTCAAACAACTCAAGAGCTGTGAAAACATTATGCAAAAACTCACCAACTCCATCAAAAGACCAAACCTGAGGATCATAGGTATCAAAGAAGGAAAAGAGTTCCAAGCAAAAGGGATTGTAATATGTTCAATAAAATAATAACAGAAAATTTACAAAATCTTGAGAAAGTTTTGCATACTCAGGTACAGGAAGCTTCCAGGACACCAAACAGACTTGACCAAAATAGAGCCTCCCCAGGCATATCATCATTAAAGCAACAAGCACAGAGAACAGAGAAAGAGTACTGAAGTTTGTAAGAAAGAAAAAACAAATAACATACAAAGATAAACCCATCAAAATCACAGTAGATTTCTCAATGGAAACAGCATGGAGTGAGATATTTTGGGCACTGAATGAAAATAACTTCAATTCTAGGATATTCTCCAGCAAAACTGTCATTCAAAATAGATGGAGCAATAAAAGTCTTCCATAATAAGCAGAAACTAAAACAATATATGACCAGCAAGTGACCACCACAAAAGATTCTTCAAGGAATTCTGCATACAGAAGATGAAACCAAAGAAACCCATAAAAGGATGGGAAGTATCAAGCCACAGGAGAAGACAAGGAATCAGAGAGTAGCATTGATTCAACTGCACACCATCAGACCCTTAAACAACAAAACAACTAACTGGCAGGAATCATCACATACCTATGAATATTAACATCAAATGTCAACAAACTCAATGTCAACATTAAAAGACACCATTAGGCAAACTGGATTAAAAAGAATATCCAACAATCTGTTGTTTACAAGAAGGAAACACTGGCTTAGGGTGAAAGGCTAGAAGAAATTTACCAAGCCAAGGGCCCCTGAAAACAGGCAGGAGTAGCAATACTTATATCTGACAAAGTAGATTTCAAACTTACATTGTTAAAACAAGATAAAGATGGACACTTCATACTAATAAAATGAGAAAGACACCAAAAGCAAATAACAATTATCAACCTATATGCATCCAATGTCAGTGTACCCAATTTCATCCAACTACTCTAAGGGATTTATAAGCACATATAGACTCCAACACAGCAGTAGTGAGAGATTTTAATGCCACTCTATCACCAGTATATAGGTAATCCAAACAAAAAAACCAATAAAGAAATTCTAGAACTAAATCACACCATAGATCAAATGAATGTAATGAATGTCTAATTAATATTTCATCCAGCATCCACACAATATACATTATTATCAGCAACCCATGGAACTTTCTCCAAAATTGATTATATCTTTGGGCAAAAAGCAAGCCTCAGCAAATATAAGAAAATAGAGCTTATACTCTCTCTACAACAAAATTAGAAATAAGGGCAAAATAGTTTCTGTTGGGTATTGGGGGGGTTAAGGGAGGGGGCAGAGTGGGTAGTAAGGGAGGGGGGGGTGCAGGGGGGAGAAATGAACCAAGCCTTGTATGCACATATGAGTAACAAAAGAAAAAGAAAACAAAAAAAAAAAAGAAAATAGAAATAATCCCATGCATTCTATCTTATCACAATGCATTAAAACTAGAACTCAACAACAAAAACAACAGTAGAAAATATTCAAATACTTGGAATCTGAATAACACATTGCTCAATGATCAGTGGGTTGTAGATTAAATCAAAGAGGAAATTAAAAGATTCCTTGATGTTAATGAAAATGAAAATATGACCAACCAGAACCTATGGGACACAGCAACGATAGTCCTAAGAGGAAAGTTTATAGTCATGATGCATATATTAAAAGGACAAAAAGATCTCAAATAAATGGCCTAATGCTAAATCTCAAACTCCTAGAAAAACAAGAACAAGCAAAATTCAAATAAAAAAAAAAAGGAGAGAAATAATAAAAATAAGGAGCAAAACTGACCAAATAGAGACCAAAACAAACCATACAAAGAATCAACAAAATAAAAAGCTGGTTCTTTGGAAAAATAAACAAGATTGACAAGTCCCTTGCAAATCTGACTAAAATGTGGAGGGAAAAGATCCAAATCAGTAAAATCAGAAACAAAAGAGGGGAGATAACAACAAACACCAAGGAAATCCAGGGGATCACCAGAGACTACTTTGATAACATATAGTGCAATAAAATTTGAAAATCTTGAAGAAATGGACACATTTCTAGAAACTTATGATCATCCAACACTGAATCAAGAGGATATTAACCACCTAAACAGATTTATAACACAAAATGAAATTAATGCAGCAATAAAGAGTCTCCCAAAAAAGAAGTTCAGGACCTGAGGGATTCTCTGCTGAATTCTATCAGACCTTCAAACAAGAACTAATACAAATTCTCCTTAAACTTTTCCATGAACTAGAAAGGAAAGGAATACTGCCTAACTCATTCTATGAAGCCAGTATTACACTCATTCCAAAACAGGACAAAGACACATTCAAAAAGAACAATAGGTCAATTTCCTTAATGAACATTGATGCAAAAATCCTCAGTAAAATAATATCAAACTGAATCCAACAAGATATCAGAAAGGTCATTCCCAATGACCATGTTGGCTTCATCCCAGGAATGGAGGGGTAGCTAGCTCAACATACACAAATCAATAAATGTACTACAGCACACTAATAGAAGCAAAGACAAAAATACTTTATCATCTCAATAGATGCAGAAAAATCCTTTGATAAGATTCAACACCACATCATGATAAAAGCTTTAAGAAAACTAGGAATAGAAGGAATGTACCTCAACATTATAAAGACTATATGTTACAAACCTATAGACAACATCATACTTAATGGAGAAAAACTGAAACCATTTTTCCTAAAATCAGTAATGAGACAGGGATGCCCACTCTCCCAACTCCTATTCAACATAGTTCTGGAATTCCAAGCCACAACAATAAGGCAAGAAGAAATACTGTCAAAGTATCCCTATTTGCAGATCACATGATTTTTACCTTAAAGACCAAAAAAATCCTCTACTCCAAAACTCCCAGACACCATAAACTGCTTCAGCAGTGTAGTAGGATACAAAATCATCTTACAAAAATCAGTAGCATTTCTATACACCAACAATGAACAAATTGAGAAAAAATATATGAAAACAATTCCATTTACCATAGCCTCAAAAAAACAAAAAACAAAAACACCCTAGGAGTAAACTTAACAAAGGATATGAATGACCTCTACAAGGAGAACTAAAAGCCTATGAAGATAGATACTGAGGAAGACTGCAAAAGTTGGAAAGATCTCTCATGCTCATGGATTGGTAGAATCAACATAGTAAAAATGGATGTGCTACCAAAAGCAATCTATGGGTTTAATTCAATTCCCACCAAAATCCCAATGACATTCATCACAGATATTGAAAACCCCACCCTAAAGTTCATTTGGAAACACAAGAGACCACGAATAGCCAAGGCAATACTTAGTACAAGGAATAATGCTAGAGGTATCACAATACCCGACTTCAAACTATGTTATAGCAACTTAGCAATAAAACCAGCATGGTAATAGCACAAAAACAGATATGAAGACCAGTGAAACAGAAGATAGGACCCAGATATGAATCCACACAGCTATTCCCACCTTATTTTTGACAAAGGTGCCAAAAACATATGATAGAGAATAGAGAGCTTCTTCAACAAATGTTGCTGGGAAAAGTGGTTATATGACTGCAAAAAACTGAAACTAGGTCCATGTTTGTCATCCTGTACTAGCATCAACGCAAAGTGGATCAAGGACCTTAGTATGAGATATGAAACCCAGATGTTAGTATAAGAAAGAGCAGGGAAAACTCTGGAAGCAATAGGTACAGCAAGGACTTCCTCAATAGAACCCCAGCAGCTCAGCAACTAAGAGAAAGGGTGAACAAATGGGACTACACAAAATTAAAAAGCTTCTGCACAACTAAAGAAGTGCTCTCTAAACTGAAGAGATCACCCACAGAGTGGGAGAAAATATTCCCTGGCTATACATCAGACAAGGGAATGATAACCAGAATACTCAGGAAGCTCAAAAAACAAATCTCCCACCAAATCAATGAACCCATAAAGAATTGGGTAACTGAAATTAACTGAACTTTTTCAAAGGATGAAATCCAAATGGCCAAAAAGCACATGTAGAAAGGTTCACCATCCCTGGTCATAAAGGAAATGCAAGTCAAACCACACTAAGATTCCAACTGAATTCTGTTAGAATAGCTATCATCATAAACACCACCAAAAACAAATTTTGGCAAGGATGTGGGGAAAAAAGAACCCTCATACACTGTTGGTGGGAATGTAAGTTAGTACAACCACTCTGGAAAACAATATGGAGGCTTCTTAAAAAACTAAACATAAATCTGTGATATGATCCATTAATACCACTCCTTGGAATATACCCAAAGGAATGTGACTCAGGTTACTCCAGAAGCACCTGCATAGCCATGTTTATTGCATCACTATTAACACTATCTAAGCTATGTAAACAACAAGATGCCCCACTATTGATGAATGGATCAAGAAAATCTGGAATTTTACTCAGCCACAAAGAAGAATGAAATTTGTCATTTGCAAGTAAATGGATAGTACTGGAGAACATGATCTTAGGCAAAGTTATCTAGGCTCACAAGGCCAAAAATCCTATGTTGTCCTTCATATGCTGATTGTAGATATAAAACAAATTCAGTAATATTATTAGACATCAGTCACACAGTAAGCGGAGAATGCATATAAGAGAAATAGGGAAAGGGAAAGAAACCTAAAATCTGAAAGTGTTTGATGTGCCCACTTAGAGTAGCAAATAAAGTAATCTTAAACTGATAGAGGCCATTATGGGAAGGAGCCCTGGAATTAGTGAAGAGGTCTGGTGGAGATGAACCAATTCAGGTTGTAATACAGATGTTAATAGAATCAATGCTACAAATCTCTCTGTATAGCTATCTTTATCTCAAGCTAGTAAAAATGCTATATCTTTCTTATTATCTCTTATGTGTTGTATTCAACAAAAATGGAGAAGAGGGCAGAACAGGTTCTGCCTGGAAGCAAGGGGGATGAAGGGGAGGAGGAGGGGAGACAGGGGAGAGGGGGAGAGAGATGGCTCAAGCAATGTATACACATATGAATAAATGTATAAACAATTGAAAAATAAGAATAAAAATAAAAGAAAAAAAGATTCCACTTCACTTCTGTTAGAATGGATACCATCAAAGAGACAAACAACAACAAATGTTGGTGAGGATGTGGGGAAAAAAATAGGTCATAATGTTCATGTGATTGTAAATTAATCCATCCACTATGAAAACAGTATGGAGGCTCCTCAAAAGACTGAAATAGAATTACCATGTGATCTAACCATACCACTCTTATAGATACACCTGAAAGTTTGTAAGTCAAGTTAAAATAAAGGCACATGCACGTCCACATTTACTGCAACATTGTTCACAATAACCAGGTTATAGAAACAACAAAGATTCCCCCCAATTGATGAGTGGATTAAGAAAATGTGGCATTTATATATAATGGAATTTTATGTAGCCATAAAAAGGAATAAAATTTTGTCATTTGCACGTCAATGGGTGGAAATAGAGAACATAATCTTAAGTGAAGTTAGCCAGGTTCATAAACCCAAAGGCCACATGTTTTCTCTCATATGTAGAATATAAGGCTAATACAAATGCAAGCAATATTATATTTACAAAGAAATATATACAGAGCATTTATTCAAAAGTGGGACTGTAAGAGGAGACCAAGGCAGAAGTAAAAGAAGGAAAGAAAGATAAAAAGTAATAATGATGTACATCACACCTGTGTAAGAACAAGGTGCAAAGAAATATGCTGAAAACTGTTAGGCATCACAGGATAGGTGGAAAATGAGGAAGTGTAGCAGAGAGAGGAAACATTGATTTAAGTACAATGCATGTATGGGTATGATACCAATGCAAAAATCTCTGTGAACAATGAGAAACAAGAGTGAAAAACAGGTCATGCTAAGGAGAAGTCGGTAATAGGAGAGGGGGAATAATAGAAGGAAGTTAGGAAAATGAATATGGTTGATGTACTTTCTAAACAAGAATGAATATAGAATTTTTAAACTTTTTGAAATAACCATGAGAAAGGGACTAAGGCAGAAAGGAGAATAATGGAGGGGATGGACCAATTCCCCATATAATACCTAAATACATGGAAATGTCATGATGGAACTCCTTGTGTAACTATCTTAATCAGAAATGTCTTTTTTTCAAAAACAGAGGGCAGAAAGTTTAAGCAGATCCTGTCTGGTGTTGGTATCAGCATGAGAGGGGAGGATATAAGGAAAGGGTGAAGGAGAATGAATGTAGTGGAAATATTATGTATTCATGTATGAAAATGGAAAAACTAAATCTGTTGAAGTTATTTTAAGAATGTAGCAATAGGGAACAAAGGAGCATGATGGAGGGAGTGAATTTAACTAAGATATATTGTAAGCTCTTTTGTGAATGTCACAACAATATAGTACAACAATAATAAGAAAACAAAAATTTAAAAAGTAAAAAAGCATCAGAGTTTCAAGTGGACTTGAAGCATGACTGAGGTGGGGCACAATTGAATTTCATGACTTACTGTCTCAGATCCCAATGTCATCCAACGTCTGGTACAATTTTTTTTCTTAAACCTTGTATAAAAGTTTCTCCAAGGCCTATGGTTTGAAGAATATAGATTGGCATTGATTTCCAGACTTTTCTCCAAAACAGCCAGCACCATCCAACAACAAATGTCTTATTCTCCACCCTACATTTAGTGACTAGAGCTTTGATGAGGACATTTAATTATTCTTTTTTTCTGGAAAGAGACAAAGCCTTATGGGTATTTAGTGATTCAAAAGAACATATAGTCATCTTGCTCAAGGTTCAGGAATATTGAGTAGACAGAATCAGAAAATTTGTTAAAACAAGTAGAGTTTGATAAAAGGTGTGGAGTGACATTTTCAAAGAGGAGCAGAGTGAAAATATCTGTTTTATGTAAATACTCAGTGAAGAGCACTCTTCTATAGGGGAAGATTTTGATGTCAGGTGGACAAGATGAGTGTTAAGCCAATACCAGGAAGCTTCTTTCCTCCATTGCCCTTAAACTTGACCAAGGGTCTCATGAGCAAAGTGTGCCTGGCCACAAAGATGCACAGAAATGGGACCAATAACATGGAAATCCACAAAACCTAGTTACCACTGGGAATTGGTCATCTTACTGAAAGCAAGACCCCAGACCTTCAACTGCACTCTCTGAGAAGATAATGCCACCACCTGGCAGGTTGATGGCACTGGAGCACTGTCCATACTGACCTGCACACAGGAATTGGGACTCACAGTTGATATGTCTATTCTCCCTTCTCTGAGAAAAAAGTGCTTCTGCCAAAATCCCCTTCTGTGAATTTACTCTACACATTATTTAATGTCATCCTAAACTCCACCACATTGATTCTGAACATGGGATTGAATTCACAGCAAATGAAGCTGCAACAGGAGTACTATTGATTCACGAGCTTCTCAAGTTCTTTGTCACATTGACACAGCGAGCACAAGGAAATGGCGGGGTAGCTTTTGTTTCTTCATTTTATGTGAGCTTTGAAAATAATTTATCAGTTTATAGATTAACTTTAGATTATGGACATAGTCCAAAGATAGAATCCCTGTACTTAACTTCTCTCACTATCAACATTTTACATAAATATGCTACATTTCTTATAATTAATAAGCCAGTGTTTATAAATTATCAACTAAATTCATGCTTTATCAAATTTCCTTATTTATCAAAGGGTTCAATTATTACTTTAGGCCTTAGTAACAACACTAATTGGAAACCAGCACTTCATGAGAATGTGTCAGCATCATGGATATGGAGGTCACTCTTTCCTAGTCTGGATTTATGGGTCTGGATTAAAGGTGTGGAATTGAAAGTGGTTCCTTTAATTATCACACTAATGATTTGCTAGTGAAAAAAAAAGTCACATGTCATCTATACAACTTTGGGCCTTGAAGATTTAGAAGTCTTTGTTCCCCATGATTAAATGTTTCAACCAGAAAACACACAATAGTCTCAATAAATTACAAACTCACAATGAATTCTAGTCAGATTGGGCTCCTGAGGCCACTGAACACTGACAAAGATTATTTGTACATTAGTCAGAGTGACTATTACTTAATGTTAGGGTGAAATTGCATTCTTAATACAAAATGGGATTAGGATGGTGTTTGTCTAGAATTTAGGAAATCTTTATTCATTCTCTCATTCTTTGATAAAAGTGAAGGTAAATTATAACATTAACACAGTCAGAAATTCTAATGCATAAATCCCCCACTGATGGAGACTATGGTCACCCTCAGGCAAGGAATAATGGATCAGCTGATGTGATTCTTGAGTACAAAGGGGACACAGAGGAAGAAGGAATTTATAAATGCTAGCTACAACCACAAGAGTAGTTACAGAAATGAGAGCTATAGTACTTATGAATGCTTGCACATTATTTGGTAGTAATTTATTTATTCATAAACAATTTTCTTTCTAACTTTTCCCTCTTTAATTGATCTGTTTTTAACGTAAGATTTGTTAAAATGTTTAATCTCATGCTTCAGTGCATTTATTATAGAATATGAATAAGCTGAAGAAATGAACATCACCCCAGACAGAATCCAAAGATTTTACACAGCCTCTTTAAGGGACATTTAAGGGAGAGGACAACTGTTTTTGACTGTATGAGTAATAGCTTTACCATAATGTCTGTGAGTACAAATTTGGCATTATCATTACTTGAAAGTTAACAATTTTTGAAATAAGTACATACATGCTATGTAAACAAAGGTTGAGCCTTGCTGCATGGTTCTATTTTTAACTAACTTGAGTTGGAATTTACATTTCCTAGAATCTCTTAGTATATAATTAGAAGTCGTGGTTAGAAAAGAGGAAACTATACCTGATTTGGGGGCAGAAATCAAACAAAAGCAATTACTCTTGGAAGACTGTTATGACTCCATGAGAAACTTGGCTGATGCTGGTGTTCTGAGTAGGTCTTGGCTTGTGCTCTCCCTTCTCTGCAGTGGTCTCAGTGATCAACTGTGGCCCAGGCTGATTGTCAGAGACAAGCTTCTAAAATCCTAGAGGCAGCAGCTTCTCAATGATCCCTCCATCAGTAACCACTTGGAGGTCTCACATTAGCAGTTGGACTTCTCAGATCATCTTATTGGTAACTCTTGTATCCTTCAAAAAGACTCTTTGCAGACTTCCTCTTCACTATACTCTCCAACAATTTCAGCAAGAGCTAATACCTAGATGAAACTCTGACTTCCTAGATGAAACCATTGCATTTAGGACTATTATATGTAAGGAAAAAGTGTATGAGTAAGGATAAAATAATTTTGATCATAAAACTAACAAAATATTAAAATAACAGTGAAAATGTGGTAGATCAATATATTGAGGTAAACTTTGAAGGTTTCTCAATATATGTGGGAAATTGTTAAATCACCAATTTATTGAAAATTCTAATGAATCAATTTTCTATATGAATTTCTCAGGAAGGTACAATATAAATGGTAACTTTAATGAGAAGATAAAACAAATAATAAAACAAAGACTTTTATTAACCCTAAAGGATTCTGTAAAGAAGGGAGAAAAAGAGATACAATAAAATTTTTCAGAGTTAAAACCTATCAATATTAATAATTATGTTAAATATATGTGAATTAATTACTCAAAATAGAAAGTTTGTAAGAGTCAATATTAAAGAAAAAGACATAATTTTAATTTTTTTTATAAGCAACACAACATAGAGGATATAGACAACAGAGGTATGGAAAAAGATGTAGCATGCAAATGGTGTTAAAAAGATGCTATGTGGCTTTGTCAAGAATTTGAGGCAGCCAGGAGCAGTGACACACTTGTAATCCAAGCTGGTTGAGAACCTGATATCAAGACCATTGCCAGTCTGGGAATAAAAAAAATTGTGAGACTCCATCTCAACAGAAAAAAGGTGGGTGCAATGGTGCCTGACTGTCACCACAGCTACAGGAGGAAGCATCCTTCATACAAAGGCCAGAAAATAGTCTTGATTATGACAGACTGGACATTGGGTTGCAGAAAACTGGAGTAAATGAACTTTGACATAACCCTGATCTTCCACTAACCTTCTACATACCCTATCTCCCCCCAAAATTTCTTGGTAATATACCTAGGATTTATGAATCTACTCTAGATATCACTTATCTTCTCATTCCTTCACAGGTCTGTTGCTATGTCTTGAAAGTATAAAACAGCATTTCTTCAGACTTCACTCTCTTAAAAGAACACAAGGAGCATTTAAATTTAAGAAAAATTTCCATTGTGTCAGCTCTTATATTAACTGGGTTCCTAGATCCAAAGAGTCCACAGAAGAACCTACGTGTTCTCTCCTTCCTCTTTAGATTACAGTCTATCTTTTGAAAACAATTCTAAGCATTTTGATGAATATGTTTTAAATTCTTTGTAATGATTGCAAATGTAATAATATAACTTTATTTCATTATCTTCCTTTTTGTGGCTGTGACTTTTAAGAAAATATACATGCACAATTTTTCTCAATAAAAAATGTTAAGAGTTCTTGGGATGATGACTAAAATAAAATTTTCTTCCATATTTATTTTAGAAATGATCAAGCTAGATCATTTATCCTCAGACAACAAGAGGGAACGGATAGTAGTTTTAAATCCTTTAAAGCCTGATGTTGAAATCAAAGCCAGGGTTAACACCAGGATCAAAGTATAAGAATATCATTAACTTGTATATTTTGAAGCTATGGGCTTATCTCCCATCCTAACGTCTATATCTATGATTGTAGAAAGTTTAATAATCTGTATACTGCTTCTGCTAAAAAGAATGAAGACATACGCCACAGACCATGTTTGCAAATCACACATTCAGTAAAGAATTTGATAAAGAATTTATCTCCAAACCATACAAAGAATTCTTAAAGAAAATAATGGGGACAAAATTTGAGAAGATAACTTATCAAGAAAAGATATATAAAAGACAAGAAGGAATATGGAAAGATTCCCAATGTCATTCATCATGAGGAAAATTCTAATTAAATCAACAATGATACATCGTTGTACACCTCACTTAAAATGCAGATGACTGACAATAGAATTGCTGGCAACTCTCCACAATGTTGAAAACTCTCAGTTATTTGTGGTGAGAAACACTTTGTAAAACATTTTGTCAGTTTCTTATTAAGCTAAGAATAGTCTCAGAATGTGATTCATTCTTTGAATTCTGAGTTATTTATTCAACTGATTTTAAAATTTTATAAAAATACAAACTCCTGCATCCAAATATCTGTAATAGGTTTACTGACAATTTTTCTGTATTTAACTTTTTCATCATTTTACCCAAATTCTAAGAAAACCAAATATTCTTCAAAAATGATTAAATAAACTGTGCCTCATCTGTACACTGACATTCTATCCAGTCATATTAGGTAATTAAATATCCAAGAAGTGAACTGAATGAATTTTAAAAGCACATCACTAACTACAAAGGCCAGTTTGCAAACACAAGGTACTGTACTATCCTATTTATATGACATTCTAGAAAAACAAAAACTGTTGAGATGAAAAAAAAAAAAACATATAAAACACATTAGTGGTTTCCAGAGGTTTGAGGAGGGGATAGAGTTAAATAGATGGCACATGTGTAGTATTTTAAGTTGGGGAAATTATTCTTTGTAAATATTGTAGCAAGAGGTACATAATCCTCTGCATTTATAAAAATCCATATAAATTTACTACAATAGGGGTGAATCTTATTAACGGTTATAAAATATATTAACTAAGGAGAAGGGCTATGAAATGGGAACTATTATAGAGTCTATCTATACTGAAAATCTACAACATAAATTCACTGAAGGATGTGGATAAAAAAATTTACATAAGTGACTTTACACATAAGTGGAATCTATAGAAATAAAGGTGTAAAAGCTATTGATATGTACTGTATTGTTTTTAGTAAAGCATTGTCCTGGAGGATACAGGTTAGGAACCTCAACTCACTGTACATACTTACTGGGACTGTACAACTAAGTGCATGGAAGACATATTTTTTTACCTTTGGAATGAGACACTATAGATTAGCAGGGAAGAAAGCTAGTATGTACTCTGAATTAGAATCATTATGAGTCCATATTTAGCTAAATATACACACAACAGGGTGGAAGAATACATAGATGATAGTAAATAGATGATATGATAGATAGGTAGAAAATCATACATATGTGTGAATTCAAGGTAATTATGCACACATGTTTCTTGCTCTCTTTCCACTCACTGAGAAGGCCAGAAGTGATGAAAACACAGTAGCAATGGGTGCCTGCAGTTTTCAGATCTTGATGCCTAATATCAACCCTGAATAAATGGATCCTTGGGGAAAATGACTTATTATTACTTCCATCCTTCCCACCATAACCTACTTGCTTCACACCTATATTGGTTCTCTCCATGTCTGCTGTATTATGTACCATACCAAAATTAGCTTTTCTGTATCTACCCTGGTGCTAGGAATCTAACCCAGGTCTCTGTTCATGCCAGGCAACTGCTCTACCACTAAGTCTCCACACCATTTCCATTCATATTTGGGCAACATGGAGGACAAAGTGAACTACAACCATCAGTCAGTTGCCATCACAATATTGCACCACCTTTGTTCTGTGTCCATCCTGACTCTCCTAGGGGCTCAGTTGGTGCTGGGAGGCACAGCTGTGCCTCAATGGCATGTTTCTCTCCACCTATAAGCATTAGAAAACTGTGGCCTTTATTTCCACTCATTCCTTTCTCCCAGGTGCATGAATTGTTGTGATGGGGAGTAGGGGAAAGTTGCCAGGTACACATGGCCCACTCCCATGGCCTTTGTTTGGAGATCCCTCTGATCACAGAGAGAAAGATAATAAAAAATAAATGGAAAGAAGAAAAGAAAAACCTGTTCTTACATGTTTCAAGTTTTCAGGATGGACCCTTTCTTGTGCATACTGTCTATGATCAGATAAGCATACTTATTAACAACTTTATCATTAATAAGGGGATATTTTCACCTATACTTTCTCAACTTTCTTGTCTGCATCTCACTTGTTTCTCAACCAGTCTGCACAAGAATAATTTTTTCTTGGGTTTTATGGAATCCACACATCCCTTAAAGATAGTGACTCTATAGCCCTAATTATAGCATGTGGTAAGAACAAGCATTTAAAAATACCTTTCATAACCATCTACTTGGTCATTAGCACCTAATGCCTCCATAAGTTCTTCAATTAACACGTTGATCTCACTCACATTTATTACTCCCCCTTTACATATGAAGATTTCATTTGGAGACCTCTACAGAAGCTATAAAGTGAGGCAGGGGTGCCCAAATGAGGCAGTGGTGGCACTAGACCCTTCTTCTTAGTTTCAAGACCTCTCCTTCCTCTGCCACTCAGTGCCATTGTACTAGTTCTTGTTTGAATCTCTCATTTGCACTATTAATCTGAGTGATAAAGGATGTTTCACCTTAGGTTAACTCTCAAACAATCACTTTTCTACATTCTCTAGAGTTTACCTTACATCTCATTGCTCTGCTACAGAACCTGTAATTAGTCTTACCTTCTTAATGTTCACTCAAGGATATCTATAATGTGAGTAACCTTAATGTGAAGACTCTGTTGCTTTTACTGCCCTCCTTGTCCCTGTGAACAAAGTGCTCTAATCATATTGGATTTTCACAGTACCCATTTTGGAGCAATTTTATGAAAATTTTTTATGCAAAGTGCTGCTATTGATGGCTTTGCATTTATCAAAGCCAACTTCAAATTCACTTCCTTCTTTAAGCCTGCCATGTGTACCTGGTTGAAATCATTTACCCAACTCTCTTCCTAGAATGAAACCTTTATTTTATTTTATTTTGCAGGTTTGTAATGGAAATTTATTTAAAAATACCCAGAGGTTGGCAACAGTGCTAGACCAAGCTATGCCTCTCTCCAGGCCACAGGTGCCAGGTGTCTGGCTGGTCACCAAAGTCACTGTCTTATGGATAACAGTTCATAAAACTGAGTAATAAACCTTATGAAGAAAGTAAGGACTCCATGATCCTTGGGCCACATCTTAGTGTCCTCAGGGTCCCAGGAGGGTCAGCTTTCCCATGACTGGGTCAGGCTGTAATGAAATGCCCATCTCCTGTCTTATGTCTCCCCAGAAGGGAGTGGCTGTCGCGTGGGTAGAGAGACCACACACTGATGCGCTGGTCCTTGGACCCTGCGGCCAAGAAGCCATTGGTGGAAAAGGCCACACAGTGGATGGAGGCACTGTGGAAGGCCAGCTCAGCCAGAGGCTCCATTGTCGGCCAGTGAAATACCCGGATGCGGTGGTCCCAGCCTGCAGTGGCTAGGATCTTTTGGTCTGGCCGGATTGTGACATCGGTGATCCCAGGATTGGTGAGTTCATGAGTGCTACACATTGACTGTCTCTGAGCTATGCCCAAGCACTGTCCTGAGCAGGTAGCCTGCTGGTCACTGCTGTGGTCCCTGGCTGAGCCATGGTCTGGGCCAGGACCCTCCAGGAAGGATCTCTGGCCACCAGTGGCTCAGACAGCACATGACCTCAGGTGTCAGGAATGCGAGGAACAGCCGCCATCTGGTTCTGATTACCCATGCTGTGCTGTGGGGAATCTCATACAAATCTCTGCTCCCAGCCTCACCTGCAGGGACTGCTGCCCATCCAGGCTCCAGACAGCCAGTGCCTTCCCCGCAGAGCCCGAGACGCCCCTGACCTTCTGGGAGTCGAAGTCAAGGCCCATGATGGGTTCCTCGTGGCAGGCGACGCGGCTGCACACCTTCGGCTCCAAGATGTCCCACGGAGCCACTGATTCATCCTCATACACAGCTAGAAGGAGGGGGCGGGGACTGGAGTTGGCCTGTCACAGCCCCGGGCACATGTGCAAGCCTGCCTTGGCGTCTGCGTCGGGCTTCAGGGTGCACACTGACGTCTTGGATGGCATCTCCAGAATCTAAACCTCATCAGTGCCCTTCCCTGGCACAGCAAGTGTCCAGTGCAGTTGCCCATAAGCCAGGACAGAGCTCCTGCAGAAGCCCACACTCTCTAGGTGCACTGAGTCCACAACAGCATTCCTGCCCTCTGCCAGGTCCCACAGACATAGTCGCTGGTCCCGGCCCTGACTGTGGAGCTGGGAGCCCTGGGACAGTAACTGCAGCCAGGTCACACTCTGACCCCCATGGCCATCCAGGGTGGTGACTGCTCTCCAAATCTGCAGGCTCCAGATGTGTACCAAGCCACTCTGAGACCCTGAGAAGAGGAGTGGGCACTCCTGAGCCTGGGATCCTCTGCTGAAATGCACTGCGTTCACTGCTGACTGCGGGCCTCGGAAGACAAACTGGGGATCTGGTGGTGGGGGTAGAAGGGGAGCTGCCATGCTAGGCAGGATGCAGTCAACTGGGGACCAAGGAAGGACATGTGAGTGACAGAGCACTTTGTCTTCCTCCAGGAAGGCAGGCTGGGCAAAAGTGTTTGGGATGCTACTCTGCTGAGTGTCCCTGGCCTTCTGTTCTGTAGGGAGACTCTCTGATCCCCAAAAGTGCTAAATGGACCTGTGGCTATAGAGGAGCCAGCTCCCTGCATAAGCTGCAGGGACCCCACAGGGAGTGTGGAGCTTTCTTTCTTTCCCCCACTGCTAACCTCTCTGGTGGATGATCCCACTAGGCATCTGGGAGTCGTCCCTGTGCCCAATCCTGTATATCAATCAGCTTGTGCACCTTACTGGCACCACCAAAATCCCCACCTGGACAGACATGGTGATACCTGGCCACTCTGGCCCTGGATTCCCTGTATAGAGCCCTATATTGCCTCTAGGGCTTCCTGTCTATTGTTAACATTTTTTTGCTTGAAGCTGGAGGTGTGATTCAGCAGTAAAGCACTTTCTTAGCACATGCAAGGGATTTATTCCCCACAGCATGAAAAAAAAGAAAAGAAAAGAAAAGAAAAACTTTGCTCGAATTTAATTCAGGGTCCTGAACTTTATATAATGGAGGAATTTTTAGCCCTGGATGAGTTCTTTGACCAGTGAGGACATAGATGGCAGAGCACAAATGGAGCCAAGACTGAGGCTAGGAGACCTCAAGCTGCAGAAATTAGAACCAGAAGGTGACACTGTAACCTCAGTGGGGAGATGAGTCAATGGGTAAAGAACAAAATACAAGAGATTAATTTTTGGCACCTCTCTGTAAAACATTGTCCAAACATTGTACATATATTAGCTGTCACCTCGCCTTCTAATCCTGAAAACAAATAACAACAAACATTCTTGCATTTTTATCACCGTCTTTCTATAGACTAGGAAACTGACACAGATATCCACAAGCCAGGCCTCTCTGCGAAACAGCTTGATTGGAGAGTGATGGAAAGAATTAGGAGAATCCAGCAAGAAGACAGATTGAGGTGGCTGGTATGGTTCCCACGTGAAAAAAATAATCAAGCCACATTCCTACTCCTTACCTGTATGAAACAAGTGAGGAAATGATAATTTACTTCTATAGTCATGGATGATGGAATCATCTTCCTATGAAATATATTTTAATAGTTTTGTTAAGATATAATGGTCATACAATAGATTTCATACTTTTGAAGTATACATTTTGGTAAGTTTGGACATGTGTATACAATGGTGAAGCCATTACCAAGGCCTCAATTCCTTTTCTCTCTTATTAACTCTCATCTCTCCTTCCCACATCCCATCCCTAGGCAGTCACTGATCAATATTGACAGCTCACATTTTCTTGAATTCTATCCAGTTAGAATACAGCAGGTATTCCAATACTCTGTTTCATTAACTTTATGATATTAACTTTTTTTTAAATTTTAACTTTGTGTTTGTTCCTCCCATTGATTAATTTATACTTGTAAGATTTTAAGATGTCCTCTTTAGGGTTGGTGATTTTTTTGTCTCTCTGAAACTTACTTCTCTGATACTAATACAGTAACTGGAACATTTTTCTGATGAGGGTGATATATGTTTTTTTCCTTGTACTTTGAATCTTTCTTTGTCTTTGTATCTAAAATGATTCCTTTGTAGGAAGCACATAGTGGCAACTTAGCATTTTATCCAAACTTACTGCTTTTCTCTTTTAGATGAGATATTTAGACAATTTAAATGTAATACTATTATTCTGATGATCTTGCTATTTCTTTTCACTTCATTCTTTTTTTTTTCCTGTCTTCAATATTACTCTATCTACCATCTTCTGAATTAATTGAATAGGTCTCACGATTTCATTTTTATTATTTTCTTTTGTATTTATTTCAGTTGAATTATTGATGATCACACATTATTACTTTATTTTAAATGTTGTTTAATACTTATGATATATACATTTACCATATTACCATGATCCTTTAAGTGATACTACCACTTCACATATAATATGAAAACTTAATCACAGTGTGCTTTCATTTCTCTCATTTTGGCCTTTCTATCATTGTTGCTCACTATTATTATTTTTGTTGTTGCTCATTATTTTATTTCTGCATTTGTTACAAAACACACCACACAGTCCATTGTTACTATTCTGCTTATCTTTTAAAGAAAGTTAATATTTTCTAAATCTCCACTATGTTATTTTCTTTTTACAGCCAAATACTCCATTGTATGTATTAATCATGTTTTCTTTATCTATTAATCAATTGATGGATATCTGTGCTGTTTGCATATTTTGGCTATTTTTATGACATTACCAGAAACATTCACATACAAGTTTTTGTAAGAAACTGTATTTTCATTTCACCTGGATGTCTGTCTATCTACCTATCTATCATCTATTATCTTACCGATCAATTGCTTGCTAGATATGAATATAGACACACATACAGGTGCAGACACAGATACAGATAGAGGTACATACCTGAAGATGGAAGTGCTGGGTCACAAGGTAAACCTATACCTAACTTTTGATCTGTCACTGCACAGTTTGCTCTCATTCATAGATTCTGAGTACCTTTCTAAATTCAGCTTCAGCCATACTTTATAAGGATTGAACTAACATTTCTACATCACAAAGTACATTACTAGGATTCCTATAACCTCCTTTAAGTGTCTGCCTAAGTACATTAAGAGCTGCCAAAAGCATTACTGCTTGTTCTAGCAAACTCCTGAAGGTCAGCCCATCTACCAGTGTCTCTGGCAGGTCAGGAACTAGTGTTGGGAAGAAGCAATAGGCAAATGGCTTCCACATGGAACATACCCCTCCTGCTTTTATAGCTTTTCATTTGTCTGACTTTACTCTGGTTCCTGCTGTCCTTTCTCCTTACTGCCTCCTTTTTTTCCTTTAACACTCCAATCACTGCTATGCAAATCAAAGCCATTTGTTCCCATTCAGTTCATGTTGGGTGTTCTCTCTTTCTTATTGCAATAACATATTTCTGATTAAAATATGTCTTTACAATTTAGTTAATATCTAAGCTAGCTCATGCTGTCGTAATAAACACCACAGACAATATGGTTTAAATTACAAACATTTATTTCTCACATTTCTGAAATCTTAGAAGCCCAAATTCAAGGTGCTGGCATAAGTGGAGTCAGGGTTGCAGGTGACTGCTTTCTTGTATCCTCACATGGGAGAAAGGGCTCTTGTGTCTTCCTCTTCTTATAAAACCACTAATTCCATCACCATGACTCTACACTCATGAATTTCTCTAAATAGAGTCACCTCCAAGATGTCCCACCCAAATATGAATCACATTGGGGGAAAAGGCTTCAACAAATTTGGGAGAGGAGAGGAGGAAATCCACTTTTGGTCCATAGAGAATAATATTCTGCTCTTTGACCCCACCAAGAGTTTATGAAGCATGAATGTTTCCATCTACTCTCAACACTTGGTACTAACTGACTTAATTTTTTTCTTGTTATAGCTATTTGGTATTTAGTTGTATGTATGTTCCATAATCTAAAAATATATGACATTATAGTTATTTCCAGTTTGGGGTTATTATCAGTAAAGAAACTTATGAACAATTATGTACAAGTTTGTTTGTGAACAAACCTGTACATTTCCCTGTGATAAATACCCTGGAGAGTGAATACTGAGTCTAATGACCTGTGTTTGTTTATGTACCTATGTTTTCTTTGTTTTTTTTTTTTAAGAAACTGGCAAACTATTTTTAGATTGCTAAAAAACCAATTCATTGCCTCTACATTCTCATGAACATTTTGTATTGTCACCACTTGTAATTGTAGCTGTTCTAATAAGTATGAAGTGTTATCTACTTTGTTTCTTAAGAAAACTCAAACAAAACCTAAAGTCTGTTGTATTTATAGTGAGTAAATAGTAAATCTTTCTTCTTCCCATCATTCATTCCACCTTCTCAATATTTTGTGATTTTTCATTTAATTTAAATTTTTCTTTGGGAAAATTCTTTTAGCCATTCTTGCAGAGTGAATCTTCAATGACAAATTTTCTTAGTTTTTCAAGTCTCTTGATTTCTTCATCATTCCTGAAGGTGTCTTCACTAGGTACAAATTCTGCATTTACATTTCTTTTTTCTCAGAACGTAAATCATGCAGCACTGCTTGTTTCTGGCCTCTGTAGTTTTTTATGAGAAACTCACCATCATTTCAATTATTTCCTCTAAAGGTAAGCTGTCTTGTTTTTCTTGCTGTTTTCAAGGATTTTGTTTCTATTGTTCAGAAGTTGGATTTTGATGTGTTTTGGAAATTTTTCTTTTGGTTTTTCCTGTTTGTAGTGTGCTCAGCTTCTTCAATTTGTTGGCCAATGACTTGTCTTCTTAGGAACATTTTCATCCATTTTTTAAATGTGATTCCAGTCACATCCATTTTTGCTTCTCTATTTTGGGATCCCAACAATCTTTTCTTATATTCCAAGTATAACAAAGCTATGCTCATATCTTTTCAAAAAATGTGTTTCATTTCTGTTGTCCAAATGTGGTAATCTGTTTTCAAATTCAGTGATACATTCATCTTTGTTTTCCATTTTCCTCTTCAGTCCATCTGTTAAAGTTGTTTGCTTATTTGTTTGATTATAGTGCTTTCTAAATGATAAAACTACCATTGTTTGTCCCTTCATCTTTCATTTCTTAACTGTAATATTCTATTTCTTCACCAGGATTTTCTACTTTTCATTTGTTCCCAGCTCATTTGTAATTGGTTGTTGAAGTAGTTTATGATAGCTGATTTAAATCATTGAGGATTCCATCTCAGTGTCATCTCAGAGTTGGCCTCTGTTAATGATCTTTTCTTATTCACATTCTGACTTTTCTCGTTGTGGTATGGCAAGTGGTTTTCTGGGATGAATCTGAACATTCCCAGATACTGTATAATGAGACTGTGGGTCTTATTTAAACCTATTGCAGTTGTTTTTGACTCTGCTCTGGAGGGGAAGAGATGGCACTGCTTCATCTCTGCCAGGAGGGAGGCCTCCTATTATTTTTCTTTATGTGACCTGCACTAAAACCACAGTGGAATTAGGTGAAAGACCTGAGTATCCACTTAGTCTTCTGTGACACCTCCGCTCAGTTACAGAGGGGCTCTTTGTGCCAATAGGAGCACTAAAAGGGCTCACTGTGCATGTGATCTCCATTTATACCATGGAGCTGGCACTTGTTAATGCCCAGCATGGATGAAAATCCTGGCTGCCTCCTAGGGCTTACTTGACACCACCTATGTTGGAGAGTTGGGGACAGTTTTATTTTCTGGAAAAGGTTATTTTTCTATTTTGGATCTGGATTGTTTCCCAAAGGCCCATGTGTCAAAAGCTTGGTCCTCAGCCTGGTGCTACTTTCAGTAGTTGCGCCTAGTGAAAGATTTAGTTCACTAGGTTATACTCTTGAAGGGGATAGTGGGAATCCATTCTTTTCCTCTCTCTCTCTCTCTCTCTCTCTCTCTCACTTTCCATCTGTAATGAAGTGAGTAACTTCCTCTGCCATGAGCTCCCCCACCATGATGTATTGCTTTCATACAGGCCCCAAAGCTTAGGGGTTAAATGACCATGAAATGATAACTCTGAAATTATGAGACAAAATGAATCATTCCTTTTTTTCCAACTTGACTATCTCAGGTATGTCATTCCAATAATGCAGAGCTAACTAATACATTCAATGAGTTGCTATTACTTCTAAATTAGTCTCTTTGACCTTCATAAACTCTACATAGTAGCTACCTCTTCCTATAGAGCGAACTGTAGCCCTAAGGTGAAATTTAGCCCAAGGTCTGTTTTTTGAATAGCTCATAAAAATAGAAAGTTCTGTAAAAAGTATATATTTACTCTTAAATTTTACAGGAAATTTTTGCCCCATCTGCCTTAAAGCAAAAGAAAACATACAAACAAAGAAAGCACAAACCCTTCAACCAAGCTCACATAGATTTCATGAGTATATGGTTCTTGTTTTCTAGTCAACTGTAGCTGCATAATATATGAAAAAATAAGTCAAAGTCACTATGCAAGAGTCCAATGCCTCTCCTTCCATTGATTTTAAAGGCCAAAGCAAAATGGGTACAAATAATACACAAAACTCATGTCCTTAGGCCTGGGAGCAATATAGATAGGAGCAAATCTGATTTGTCTTCATTTTCCACTCAATAGCTCAACCATTGTGACCTTTATCCCCCACTGGGTCTGCCTTCCAGTTTCCCCTGTGATGTACAAAGTTCTCCATATCCTTCCCTCTCTGTCCCTTTGGTGAAATTCCAGTTAAATCACCCATATTCCTTTATTCAGACTAGGCAGGTAAGGCATATTGGAAGCCAGAGCATCTCTAGCAGTGGGTAGTGTTAACTACACAGAAGAACAGGCAAGGCTGACACAGGTGCTCTGAAAACCAGTTCCTGAGATGCCACTACATCTTGTTATATAAAAATAGCTTAGCACATATTGATATATTTATTACCAAAAATTGGCTTGTGTACAAGTAATTTTGCATGTTATTATTGATTGTCTAGTTCTGTCTTATAGAAAAGGTTTATTAAAAATAAAACAAATCTATAATATATTTACCAGTGAAATATCAAGGTAGAACCCCACAGAACAATGAACCTACACTTAAATAATGAAGGACAGGAAAGTAAAATATGTCATGTGAAGGGGATATGCTAGTGGGAGGAGATGGCAAATGAAGAGTTAAAAGAAGGGTAAATATGGTCAATGTATGAGTATATAATGATGAAAGCTGTACACATCATTTGAAGAAGGAAACAGGAGAGAATGGAGAAAAATGGAGAGGATGAAACAAAGCAGGGTATGTTGCATCCAAATACAGAAATACCACAATGAAACCCCCTGTACAAACAACTATTATATACTAATAAAACCGCAAAAATATTTTAAAAACCAATTTTAAAATTATTTTCATGTTGACTTAAAGTCTTGAGCATGTAATTTTAGCTACTGAAGTCTTATTTTGGAATGTGTTCTTATAATTTCAAACTAAACAGTTGATTATTAACAGTTATGAAGTATGTAATAGAAGCTCCTTAGAAGAAAATAACTCAATGACGTTGATTTGGATGTAATTGGTTTGATTAATTGAAAAAAGGGTATAGGAGTTTCTCTTAATAATCATAAATCATAATGACATTCCCAATTCCTTAAATATGCTGTCCCCTCAGGAAAGTCCACAATACTCTATTAAAATAGTGACTGGAGTGCAGTGTGGGCCAAATGCAAATTCTGAGATGGAAGAAGCCCACTGAAGACGGATTGCTAAGCAAGCCGCCAAAATCAACCCTACCAATAAAACCTATGCTATGAACTAAAGGCTTTATCCTCCCCAATTGTATGTATTGAAACCTAACCTTAAAGGTAATGGTATTAGGGAGTGTGGCTGTTAGTAAGTCATGAGGGCATAGTCTCACACATGAGACTAGCACACTTACAAAAGAGGACAGAAGAGAGCCCTTGTGCTTCCACCATGTGAAAGAAGACACTAGAAGGCACAATCCAGGAATGAGGGCCTGGCCTCTCTCTAGATGCTGAGTTTCCTGGCACCTTGAACTTGGACTGTTCAGCCTCCAGAACTGTAATAATTTTATGCTTTTTATATGTCACACAGACTATGGTATTTTGTTATAGCAGCCCAAATCATCTGAAACATGCATGTGCCTATTATTCTTTAAGTTTTGAATTTTGTGCTGAAGGAAAAAAAAGAATAATATTTGTTGGCTCACAAAAATTATAAGAAGATTTAAGTAGATTATAAGAATTCACACAGAAATAAGAATTTATTGATTTGTGCATGGTGACTGGATCAATTATACAACAGAAAACAGACAATATTTTCATTTTTGTCATCTTTTTCTCCTTCTCTATAATTTCCTCTGCTTTTCTGTACACTTCTGTTATTCCATCATCAAATGTATTATTGACATCCTTCTATATTTTTGTGATGTGATACCACACTTGTAATGACTTCTATTGATTCTGGGATGAGGGAGTCCATGGAAGTGAGGATGGTCAGGCTCCAGAAATTGTTGGAGGCAAATGATATATTTGGCATTTAAGAATCAACATGAAGCACAGACTTTTGAGTGCGTTTCAGAGTTGAGGAGACCTGGGCACCATATTTCCCCCACAGTGGGATGGTGCTGTTACCATGGTTGTTCAAGTTGTTCCATCTCATTTCCCTGTGATTCAAAACTGGTTTCTGAATACACCACCTCATTAAATGCTGAGACTTTGAAGTCAAAGAGATCTGGATTTGGAGCTAGCAATGTTAACTACAAACTGGGTCTTTATGAACAAGTTGTAATTAGTTTATGTGTCACAATTTCTTTTTTGTACAATAATAAGTCTTTGATTGGGCCTGACACTTACAAAATGCTCATTATTTTAAATAGAACATCTACTGTTAATGTACATCATTAACATTTTCTTAATTTGACTTCAATAGTTTAAAAATTCAAATGATTTCTGGGAATGAAATTTAGGAAAGATATGTAAAAGTAAGGAAAGCTAATTTGCATGCAAATTATAATAAGATAATTAACACTTATAAAGTTAATTGCCAAAGAAATAATTTTGTAACAGTGTACTAAACCAAAAGGAAATCTAAATAGATCTATATGAAAAAATTGGCTGAACTTGATGTAAATACACCAAAAAGTTGCTGCTCAAATTAAAATAACACCATGCCTTTATTTTAACTGGATTTAGTATGTGATCTTTCACATAATTTTTTCTAACTTAAGTTATGAAAATAAAATATACATCAAGTAACTTCATTGTTGACCTAATTGCCCGAGTTGACCATACACACTTTTGTCAGTGATTATTTTCTTTTGAATAGTTTACTGAATTTTTAACTCTAAAATATTCAAAGCTCTTCTTGATGGGGGGAAGCTTTAGCAGAAGGACATGTTTAGCTAAATACTTCGTAGAAAAAAGCATATCAGACTTGAAAGTCAACTCAAAGTATGTAAAGAAAGTATCATTAGGAGCAGCAATAGAAATAATGGAATTTCTGCTATGTCTCTAGGGAACACATTCCAAACTTAGGTCACATGTCTTTATGTAAAATCACATATTCTTCAAGAAATCATTATTCCATAGATTGATGAGTGTATATGTGCTAGAGAATGTGTGTAAGCACTTTCAAATCTATGGGTTAGTACATGAATTTTTTTATGTATGCTATTTAATCCCCTTAGTATTATTGTGTGATATGCTGCTATAATGGAATCAATTTGTTAAAAGTCTAGTCAATTTTGGAGAGAGAAATAAATAAATTACAGTAATATGAATTACTTGAGGATTAGTTATTTAAAAACAAACTTTATGGATATGTGAATAAATCTAAGATTTTTTCATCATTTTTCCTTAAGTTGTCTTTTATTTTTAAGGAACTAGAAAAATCATTAACAATTCATTAATGAATCAGTATATTACTTTACAATTTTGTTTTACCACACATCAAAAATCATCTTTGTCATTATTGAAAGGGTTTTTAAACAACTATAAAATATATGAATTTTTCATTTTGAAACTTGACTGTATATTTATAAATTAGAACAAATATATTTAAATATTTTAGGTTGTGGCAAAATGCACAAGTTAAAATTTATCCAGTGAATTTTTTTAAGTGTACATTCAGGACAGGAAGAATGGTTCAAGTTGTAGAGCCCTTGGTGAGCAGGCACAAAGTTCTGAGTTCAAACTCCAATATCACCAAAAAGACAATAATGCTAAATGTACATTTATTAGTGTAAGTATATTCATATTATTGCACACCCATTCTCCAAAACTTTTCATGTTGAAAACTAAACTTGTTTACCCATGAAGCAGCAATTCCCATTTCCTCCCTCACCCAGCTCTTGTCAACAACAATTGTATGTTTTGGTCTACAAATGTAATTACTGTTAGTATCTTATATAAAAGGAATCATAGACTATCTGTCATTTTTGAAAGACTTATTTCATTTAGAATAATGTCTTCAAAGTCCATCCATACATTAGCATATGCCAAAATTTCCATAGTTTTAAAGGCTGTAATATATTTCATTGCATTTATACATCACATCAAGTTTATCTTTTCATACATCAATGAACGCTTGGGTTGAATACACCTTTCAGCTGTTGTGAATAATTCCTCAGTGACTGTGGATGTACAGATATTCTTCAAGAACCTGCTAATGATTTGGGGTATAGGTCCTTGAGTGAAAAAGCTGGGCCATATAGTAACTCAATTTATCAGCTTTTGAAAAAAAACTATACTGCTTTCCATAGTTTGCATTTTATATTTCCACAAGACAGGTACAAGGGCTCCAACCCACAACCTTGCTAAAATTTGTTACACTATTTTTAAGAAGCCAACCTAATGGGAATAAGGTGGTATCTCATTATGTTTTTGATTTACATTTCCCCAAGGATCAACATGCAGAGTATTTTTTATGAGTGTATTGACCATTAGCTTTTCTTATTTGGAGAAATGTTTTATTCACACTCTTCACCAATTTCTGAATTGGGTCATTTGACTTTTTGTCATTGAATTGTTGGATTTCGTTCTGACATGCTAGATGTTAACCACTCATCAAATGTATGACTTGCAAATACTTGCTCCTGTTATGTAGGCTGCCTTATCTCTGTTGATTGTATCATTGGCATAGTCTAATTTACCATTTTGTTGTTGTGGCTATCACTTTGAAAATTGCATTCAAGAAACCATAGTCAAATTCTATGCCATGAAACTTTTAACTCATCATTTCTTCCAAAGATTTTGCAATTTTAGCTTTTATGACAAGCCCACAGCTAACATCATACTCAATGATGAAATACTGAAATCTACTGCTATAAGGTCAGGAACAACACAAGGATGCTCACTTTGCCACTACCCAGAAAAATTAGACAAGAAAAATAAACAAAAGCTATGTAAACTGAAAAGGAAGGAGTTTGCTAATGACATTATATGATCTTACAGGTAGAAAATGTTTAAAAATCTACCTTTGTCATGATAGCTTTGGTTCATAATGGATTGATGCAATGGTTTGGATAATATGTATAAAAAATGCTCTGACCTTAACATGCAATAAACAATGATTAGCACAAATCACTAGTAAATATCATGTGGGACAATGTAAAATGTCCTCATTATTACAATTATCTGACCAAGAAAAATACAGCACTCATTTTTTCCTTGCCCTTAAAACAAATCTATAAAGTTTAATTGTGCTACTTACAATGAATGGGACTCATATTTGGTTCTCCAAAACCTTTCTGTCTTGATCTATGAAAGCTAGGATTATATTCTAATCCGTGTCAGGGAAAATCTGGCTAAAACTTCCATGAACTATTTAAATAATATCTTTTTGTTGTCATTTTTCCTTCCAGTATCACAGTGTAGCAATTAGAGGTGGTTAATATAAATTAAAAGGAGTTAAAGTGGAAAAAGCAATCATCTGCTAATCAATTAGCCCTAAAAGTCATCAAACTGTTTTTTAAATGGATAGCATGATACTACCCCATGGAAAGTCTTTATTATTTTTTTAATTAGTTCTGAGTTTAAACATGTGCAACAAATTTGGAGTTATACCTGATGAATAGAATCTTCCATTAAAACCTTATGGAGCAACTGTGATAGAGCAATTTGATACAGTTCCTTAGATTTTAAAAGCGTGTGTCATCTGGGGCATGATGGTGCATGCCTATAATCCTGGCCCGCAAGAGGCTAGGGCAGGAAGATCTGGAGTTCAAGGCCAGTGTGGGCTTTATAGTAAGACCCTGCCTTAAAAAGTTTAACAAAGTTTGTTCCATTTGTTAATGTACATTTTTTGGAGATAAAAGCTCTAGAATATTTGTCACTGTGATTTTCAATGAAGTACACTTCTGATAAAGAAAAACAGAGGTATTGTTTTCTGTTATAGTAATGATTGAGGATCTAATATTATTAACACGGTATTTAATAGAGCATGCATATTAGTTACGGTTTATTTAGCTTAACAAATGGTATAGTTATGCATACATATCTATATTTAATAATCAATTAAATATTATATTTTGCAAATTTCTTACATAAAAATAAGGTGGAGTGCCTTATTAAAGGTGGGCTGCCACCTCCAATGGATTGATGGGTCATGGGGCCTCCTATCCAGGCTCCACTTCTTGACAACAATGTTGAAGACCCTCAGGTAACCATAATAATAGAGAATAAAAGGTCAACTTCCTCCTGGACAGTGGAGTGCACTGTCTCTGTGTTACCATTCTCTCCAATAACAAGGTCATAATACAGGGCATATCTGGCCAGCCCCTAGGGAGCTATTTTCCTTAACCTCTGGCCTGTTCTTCATGAGACCTCCACTTCTGTCACTCTTTTCTCATAGACCCTGAGACTCCAGTGTCCTGCTGGGATGGGATTTATTATCTCAACCAAAGGCTCAAATTCTACTCCCCCCAGGGAACTCTCTCTGCTGCCCCTTCTTCAGAAACAAGTAGATCCCACAGTATGGGCTGATGGAATGACTGTAGGGTGACTGAAAATGGCCCTCTAATTCAAATAAGAATTAATGATGCCTCACAGTTTCCACATCAAAAACAGTATGCCCTAAAGCCTGAGGGACAATGAGGACTGTTATCTATCATAAATTCCTTAAAAACCAAGGTCTACTAATCAGTTGTTCCAGCCCCTACAATTCCCCTATTCTTGCTGTCTGAAAACAACCAGATAAGTAGAGACTTGTTCAAGATCTCTGGCTCATTAATGAATCAGTCATTCCCCTCCACCTAATTGCTCCCAATCCCTATACTCCATTGGCTCAAATACCCTCAATAGCCCCATATTACTCTATACTAGATTTAAGGGATGCTTTTGTTTGAATTCCTCTGCATCCTGATAGTCAGCCTCTGTTTGCCTTTAAAGACTCCACTTTGGTGTGCTGGCTTTGTCTCTCTCCAAGCCTGCCATAGGTATTTGCTACCCATGTGGACTCACCTAAGGCCTCACCAGGTAATAAATAAGTTCCTCCCCTGACAAGACCCAATATTACCAATATAAAACTAACCCATCCTGCTCCCCAATGCCTACAAAGTTTACAGGGTAAATTCCACTAGGGGAAGTCTCCAAGAGCCTTTATATCAATATCACATAGTCAACAAACAACCCTCAGTGCTTGTTTTCTCCTGGAACCTACTTTTTTGTGGAACTGCCACCTATATTTGTCTACATCCTGGTTGGAAGGGAATCTGTACTAAGGCTCTCCTAACCCCAGAAATTAATGTTGTCCCTGGTTACTAATTTCTTCCTATTCTTTTAATGTCCTACATTCCATCAAAGAGTGCTATCCAAGTTATTCCCCTACTAATAGCCATGGGGATCACTGCTGGAATAGTGATCCCATGGCTATTAGTAGGGGAATAATGAGGGGTATCTCCTCGTCAGTCCATCTTTATCAAAAGCTGTCAAGAGAATTTTCTAATGACATAAAACAGGTCACATACTCGTTAGAACCTTCACAAGATGAAGTAGATTCACTCACATCAATAGCATCTCAAAATAGATAGGCACTTGACCTTTTAACTGCTGAAAAGAGTGGAACATGCTTTTTCCTAAACAAGGATTATTGTTTTGATACTAACAAATCTGGTGTGATCAGAGACATGGCCTGACAGTTAAGAGAATGAATTACAAAAAAGAGACAAGAGGTAGCCAATTCGTGGTCCTTTTGGAACAAATATGCAGCTGTGATCCTTGGGGACTACCTCTGACTGGCCACCTTTTTATGCTCCTTCTAATACTTCTATTTGGGCCTTGTGTAATGAATGCTCTCTCTAAGTTCATATCTCAACAGGTCCAAGGGATCAAATTTCAGCTCTAGTCAAGGACTACTCACCTCTGCCTACACAGGAGCCCTCCATCCAGTTCTATCAGGGGCCTCTGGAGACTACATGGGTCAACCCCTGAGACAAGTACCACCACACCTAACCCCCATTGCACTATTATCAGCAAGAAGCAGCTAGACAAGTCATTGTCCCTCTCCACAACAGCATTTGGGTACTTGTCTCAGAGGGGGGACTTTAAGGGCAGATGAGTGAGTATCTCATCCCCCATGGAGAGCACTGTGAGCCCTCCATCCTGAGGAGGAGATACATGGCTTCATAAGTCTGCATTCCTGCACCTGAGGAGGAGATAAATGGTCTCATAAATCTGCCATGAGGCCAATAGATAGGATGCCCTCAAGGTTGTTTCCCCCCAGCTAAGGGGCAACTAGACCAGCTCATTGAAAAGATCCTGTTCATGCAAACCCATGACCAATGGAAGGAACCCACCTAGCCCTTACCCTAAGCCAGAGTGAAAGCATCCATAAAAAGCCTGAGCCTTCACCTGAGCAGGGAGCCATTAGTTTCCAGGCTCCACTGCACTGCTCCAGCTGCAGCCTTTTCTTTTTCTAATAAATTTATCTGTGTGTGCACTATCAGTGTCTTCTTGAGCTTATTCCTAAGTCCAATGAAGACAACAGCCCCTGGAACATCCCCTCTGTGCCCCAACAACAATACAGTCCTCCTCCCTTAACCTCTTGAGTCCTGGAATTAAAGTCTTGTGCCATCACAACTGGTTTAAAATTTTAAATTATATTAAAAGTTATTATTTACCTATTCAATGTCACTTCAAGAATAATAAGATACTGTGAGTATTACACTTTAAGTTAAATATTAACAAATTGTAAGGAAGAGTGGAACTGATGAATCACTTAAGATGTGGTATTCACACACAATGGAATTTTATTAAGCCACAAGAAGAATGAAATTATGTCATTTGCAGGTAAATGGATATAACTGGAGAACATCATCTTAAGTGAAGTTAGCCAGTTTCAGAAGGCCAAAAGCCACATGTTTTCTCTCACATGTTAAATATAATATAAATCTAACACAATACAGCAATACTATGAAAAACAGGTCATGATAAATGAAGATCAAATACTAGAGTGGGATGGTAAAAGAAGGCAATTAAGAAGATGAATATGTTGAGGTACTCTGTATACAAGAATGAATATAGAATTCTTAAACCAGTTGAAACCACCATAAGAAAGGGACTAAGGTAGAATGATGAAAAATAGAGGAGATGAACCAATTTGGGCTATAATACGTATATATATGGATATGCTATAAGGAAACTCCCTGAGTAGCTGTCTTAAAAAAAGAAAATGTTATTTTTTTTTCTGTTACAAAATTGGAGAACAGGAGGGCTGAACAGATCCTGACTAGGGGAGTTGGTACCAGTGGAAGGGGGAAAGAAGTAGGAAAGGGTGTGGGATGGTGAATCTAGTGCAAGTACTGTGTTTACATCTATGTAAATAAAAAATGATACTTACTGAAAATATTCCAGGAATGGAGGAAAGGGGTGGATTCAAGTATAATATATTTAATAAATTATAGGAATTTTGTAAATGCCACAATATGCCTCCACAAAACACAACAATAAATTTTAGAAAAACAAGAAAGAGTGAAAATGCAATCCTAAAATACAGTTTTGTGTGATTGAAAAGAAATAGCACTGAAAAAGCCATAAGAATGACAGCCACTGATGAGTGAACCCCAAGGCTACACACATATACTATGAAAGCACTATACCTCTTAAGACATATGTACCAACCCTTGTGTGTTCTGCATTTTGTTTTTGAAATAGGGTTGCCTTATCTTTCTCCAAGAGGCCTTGAACTCATGACCTTCTTGTCTTGGCCTCCTCAGTAGCTGGTATTTTAGGCAATCTCCATTCATCTTGGCAACAAGTATCTCTTGAATGGGAATCTTTGTCATATTCTGAAGATATCACATATTTTGGCAACTATATTATAAGAAATTGATAGCAATTTATGGTAGCAGGTGGGTACAATGCTAAAATTTTAGGGCTCACTAGATATACCTTAGTTTGAAATACAGCTTTGGCAAAAGATGTAAGATAATAGTTGACTGAACATTAAAGGGAAGCCAGGATTTTCAAAATATAAATATATATTATTGTTTCAAATATTATCATTTAAATATTTTTAATTGTTTTCTATAGCAATAAACAAAAAGTTCTTTACTAATATACAGCATAAGCCCTAAAAATCAATTTAATGTGTTAATAGAATCTAATTATGAACTTGGTTTTTAAATTAAATTAAGGAAATAATTAAGGTGATTCTTAATAAATTTTGTAGGAAATAAAAGTGCCAAAGTGTGACCACCTGATTTTGTACTTTCAGCTTCAAAACTGTGAACTAAAGAACCTTCTTTATAAGTTCCAGCTTTAGATATTTTTTGAAATAGTGGAGCAATAATTTGTACATATTTTTGGTGTACATACTTGGAAATTTTCCGTGAATGTTTTCATTGAATAGTAAATAAAATTTTTTCCTAAGTTATTATCTCACAAACAAAATGTTTTTGCTCCTATTTATCCATCTTATGGGTTAATAGAAAAAATAATTATGGCAGGCATTACAAGCAGATTAAACAAGAGATACAAAATCTGAGAAACACAGTTAGCATGGATTAAAATTTGGGAAATGGGGTGAGTCTAGATGACATCTCTAGATTGTAGAACCTTTCTTGGCCACCCAGATCCATTGTCTAATCATTAGGGTTGCTAGACTTTGATTTGATAACCAGTGTTTCCCCAGCTCAGAAAGTATAAGACCACAGATGCTAACTACCATCTTGGAGTCTTTGCTCCCATTCCCTGCATAGGAAACAGGAAATGTTTCTCCCTTTGTTCCTCACTTCTCCTCACTTATTCTGTTACACTAAAATAAATCCCTTCTAAAACTTCTACCTTGTGAGACTCCTTGAAATACTTTTCACGTTTGTGGATCTCAAGGACCTATGATTTTGTATGAAAACTGGGTAGTTGTAGGAATCTCTCACCCTTTCCTTGGTAACGGGACTGTTAATTTTATTCTCAGGTTATTGAATTCCAGAGTTTGCATGTTGTCCTCTGTGTGAACTACCTCCTGTTACTGTGCCCAATTTTACAACAGAAAACATATTTCATTCCCTACTACCCAATATAAAAAATACTAAAAAAAATGCCTACCTCTAGTATATCTTCACTTACCCATGTAAGTCAATTATTATGCTTTGATGATTAATTTTAATCAACAAAATATTGGGGTGGAAATAAGCAATATTGATAACAAATTTCTTAAATATCACTAAAATTTAGGGTCTTATGTTAACAAATCCTTTGTCACTTTTAAAGCCTACGTATGAGGTATGTATCAATTTATACATAGATAAGAATAATAAAAGAGAACATGCATGTAGAAAAGAGTTAAAAATATAAACTACGATATCTTTGAATGTATTCAAAGGAAAATATTATCACTAATGAGCAGATTATATTGTTATTTGAATAAAAGTTGGACTAAATGTAACAATGAAAGTTCTTGAACTGAATAAAAGGGAGTATGTTTTACTGGCCATTGTAGATAAATCCAAAAAAATTTGGAAACTTCTGTCTTCTACGAATTATATAGATTTGGAAAAATTGCAGAATATATACTGCTTATTGAAAGGAGGATAGTTTTTCAGAGTTGTATTGGAGGTAATGTACTTTAGATGTTCTGGAGGTTATAATAATAACAATAATAATATTGAAGGATTTGGAAACTGCCATGTGGAAATTGAGAACTCATTAATCACAATTGCTTTCATTATGGAAGTTATTAAGTGAGTTATTATCTGTGACTGGGTGAGGTGGAACTGCCTTTTAATCACTGCTAGTCCTTTAACCCACATATGCTGGTGCACTAAAATGAGCCTAGGAATTCATAAACAACAGAAGGAGGAGGAATAATGGGAAGAGTAGGAGGAGGTATGTACCTGTCTTTCATTAGCAGACCTGTGTTTAATGGCTTTGCCTCCATCAAGACAGTTTATTAAGAGATTGTATTTAAACACAACCAGCTCATTTACCTTAAGAGACAGAAGAGCAGGACTGTAATTACTCTACTACTTTTAGTAATGAAAACAGATTCATTAAATCATTGCCTGGAATATATATTTTTATGTATATAGAATGACCTGTCATTCATAGCATTTTTCAAATAACAAATGTAAATATCTAATAATGTCATTATAAGAATGTTTTATTGCTTTTATTCCAAAGACACATTTACTCATGCAATGTTTTAGGAGAAATTTCCATCCACAGGCTGACCAACAATCCAGGAAGACAGCTATCAAGGTGAGATTATCATCAGGAGAACTGTGAGAAATCTCCTATAGGATGTGAAGCCCTCCTCTCTGACCACAAAGCACTGAGCACAGAGCCCCACCCTTTGTGCAGCAGAGTTTTACAAAGAGTGCCTCACAAGCAGGCTCATGTTCTTTTTTTGTTTTATTGTTTTATTATTCATATGTACATACAAGGCTTGGGTCATTTCTCCCCCCGCCCCCACCCCCTCCCTTACTACCCACTCTGCCCCCTCTCTCTCCCCCCCACCCCCTCAATACCCAGCAGAAACTATTTTGCCCTTATTTCTAATTTTGTTGTAGAGAGAGTATAAGCTACAATAGGAAGGAACAAGAGTTCCTGGTTGAGATAAGGATAGCTATACAGGGAGTTGACTCACATTAATTTCCTGTATGTGTGTGTTGCCTTCTAGGTTAATTCTTTTTGATCTAACCTTTTCTCTAGACCCTGGTGCCCTTTTCCTATTGGCCTCAGTTGCTTTTAAGGTATCTGCTTTAGTTTCTCTGCGTTAAGGGCAACAAATGCTAGTGAATTTTTTAGGTGTCTTATCTATCCTCACCCCTCCCTTCTGTGCTCTCGCTTTTATCATGTGCTCAAAGTCCCATCCCATTCTTGTGTTTGCCCTTGATCTGATGTCCGCATATGAGGGAGAACATACAATTTTTGGTCTTTTGGGCCAGGCTAACCTTACTCAGAATGATGTTCTCCAATTCCATCCATTTATCAGCAAATGATAACATTTCATTCTTCTTCATGGCTGCATAAAATTCCATTGTGTATAGACACCACATTTTCTTAATCCATTCGTCAGTGGTGGGGCATCTTGGCTGTTTCCATAACTTGGCTATTGTGAATAGTGCCGCAATAAACATGGGTGTGCAGGTGCCTCTGGAGTAACCTGTGTCACAGTCTTTTGGGTATATCCCCAAGAGTGGATATGCTGGATCAAATGGTAGATCAATGTTTAGTGTTTTAAGTAGCCTCCAAATTTTTTTCCAGAGTGGTTGTACTAGTTTACATTTCTACCAACAGTGTATGAGGGTTCCTTTTTCCCCACATCCTTGCCAACACCTGTTGTTGGTGGTGTTGCTAATGATGGCTATTCTAACAGGGGTGAGGTGGAATCTTAGTGTGGTTCTAATTTGCATTGCCTTTATGGCTAGAGATGGTGAGCATTTTTTCATGTGTTTTTTTTTGGCCATTTGAATTTCTTCTTTTGAGAAAGTTCTGTTTAGTTCACTTGCCCATTTCTTTATTGGTTCATTTGTTTTGGGAGAATTTAGTTTTTCAAGTTCCCTATATATTCTGGTTATCAGTCCTTTGACTGATGTGTAGCTGGCAAATATTTTCTCCCACTCTGTGGGTGTTCTCTTCAGTTTAGAGACCGTGTCTTTTGATGAACAGAAGATTTTTAGTTTTATGAGGTCCCATTTATATATACTATCTCTTAGTTGCTGTGCTGCTGGGGTTTCGTTGAGAAAGTTCTTACCTATATCTACTAACTCCAGAGTATTTCCTACTTTTTCCTGTATCAACTTTAGAGTTTGTGGTCTGATATTAAGATCCTTGATCCATTTTGAGTTAATATTGGTATAGGGTGAAATACATGGATCTAGTTTCAGTTTTTTGAAGACTGCTAACCAGTTTTACCAGCAGTTTTTGTTGAAGAGGCTGCTATTTCTCCATCATATATTTTTAGCTCCTTTGACAAAGACAAGTTGGTTATAGTTGTGTGGCTTCATATCTGGGTGCTCTATTCTGTTCCACTGGTCTTCATGTCTGTTTTTGTGCCAGTACCATGCTGTTTTTATCATTATTGCTTTGTAATATAGTTTAAAGTCAAGTATAGTGATACCTCCAGCATTGTTCTTTTGACTGAGTATTGCCTTTGCTATTCATGGCCTCTTGTGTTTCCAATATAAATTTCACGGTAGATTTTTCAATCTCTTTAATGAATGTCATTGGAATTTTGATGGGAATTGCATTAAACATGTAGATTACTTTTGGGAGTATAGACATTTTTACTGTTGATTCTACCAGTCCATGAGCATGAGAGATCTCTCTTCACTTTCTATAGTCTTCCTTAATCTCTTTCTTCAGAAGTTTATAGTTTTCCTTGTAGAGGTCATTCACATCTTTTGTTAGGTTTACACCTAGGTATTTGATTTTTTCTAGAGGCTATTGTAAATGGAATTGTATTCATACATTCTTTTTCAGTTTGCTCATTGTTAGTGTATAGAAATGCTAATGATTTTTCTATATTGATTTTATATCCTGCTACTTTGCTGTAGCTATTGATGATGTCTAAGAGCTTCTGAGTTGAGTTTTTTCAGTCTTTAAGGTATAGGATCATGTTGTATGCAAATAGGGATATTTTCTCAGTTTCTTTACCTATTTGTATTCCTTTTATTCCTTCTTCTTGCCTAATTGCTCTGGCTAGAAATTCCAGTACTATGTTGAATAGGAGTGGAGATAGTGGGCATCTTTGTCTGGTTCCTGATTTCAGAGGGAATGGTTTCAGTTTTTCTCCATTAAGTATAATGCTGGCTGTAGGTTTGTCATATATAGCTTTTAGAATGTTGAGGTACTTTCCTTCTATTCCCAGTTTTCTTAGAGCTTTTATCATGAAATGGTGTTGGATCTTATCCAAGGCTTTTTCTGAATCTATTGAGATGATCAAGTGGTTTTTGTCTTTGCTTCTGTTAATGTGGTTTATTATGTTTATTGATTTTCATATGTTGAACCACCCCTGCATCCCTGGGATGAAGTCTACTTGGTCATGGTGAATAATCTTTTTGAATGTGTTGTTGAATTTGGTTTGCCATTATTTTGTTGAGGATTTTTGTGTCAATGTTCATTAAGCAGATTGGCCTATAATTCTCCCTTTTGGAAGTGTCTTTGTCTGGTTTTGGGATAAGTGTAATACTGGCTTCATAAAATGTGTTTGGCAGTTTTCCTTCCTTCTATTTCGTGGAACAGTTTAAGGAGGGTTGGTATCAATTCTTCGTTAAAGGTCTGATAGAATTCAGCAGAGAATCCATCAGGTCCTGGACTTTTCTATTTGGGGAGACTCTTGATTGCTGCTTCAATTTCATTTTGTGTTACAGATCTATTCAGGTGACTAATTTCCTCTTGGTTCAGTTTTGGATGATCATATGTATCTAGAAATCTGTCAATTTCTTTAAGGTTTTCAAATTTATTTGAATATAGGTTCTTGAAGTAGTTTCTGATGATTTCCTGGACTTCCATGGTGTTTGTTGTTATCTCCCCTTTTGCATTCCTGATTCTACTAATTTGGGTTTTTTCTCTCTTCATTTTATTAAGGTTTGCCAGGGGTCTATTGATCTTGTTTATTTTTTCAACGGACCAAGTTTTTGTTTCATTAATTCTTTGTATGGTTTTTTTGATTTCTATTCCATTGATTTCAGCTCTCATTTTTATTATTTCTCTCCTTCTATTTGTTTTGGGATTTGCTTGTTCTTGTTTTTCTAGGAGTTTGAGATGTATCATTAGGTCATTGATTTGGGATCTTTCAGTCTTTTTAATATATGCACTCATGGCTATAAACTTTCCCCTCAGGACTGCCTTAGCTGTGTCCCATAGGTTCCGGTAGGTTGTGTTTTCATTTTCATTGACTTCCAGGAACTCACGTTCTATACTGTACTTTTAGGGCAGAGCCATGGAACTTCATGGACTGAAGCTATTTGCCCATTTCCATATCCTCTTTGCCTGGATGTCTTAGAATTTCCCATTATACTTCAGGATGCTTTTAAGACAATCCAATGGAACAGTCAGAATCTCTTTAGTGGATTTCCTCTTTATGTCTTCTACTTTCTGTCTTATCAATGCCCATTGATTACTAATTGCCCCTACCCCTATTGACATATGACCATGTTTTTGGCACAGAAGAGAAAAGATAATAACAATTCACACCCTTCACCTACTGATAGCATAAGCGTGTGAAGACTCAGTAGCAAATATTCAATACTAGAACACCACAGATTCTCAGTGTACTTTCTTGTAACAGACCAACTTGGTGTAATTTTAGCATCTTCTAACATTCCAAGCATCATTCAAGTCACAGAATAATGGCTACTGATCTTTGGTCCTTACAGTATAAAAAGATATGTGATGTATTTCTCATTTTTAAAATGGACCCATGGTCACAAGAATATATGAGCTTCCACTGGACAATAACAGCCATGTTATGTTTCTAGAGTTTTGGTTGTATTTTATTTAACAGATCACAAAACTATTATTGTACTTAAAATTATTCAGTTTTAAATATGATGCTGTTAAGGCACAGAAAGGTTAAGTAACTTCTGGAAGTTAACTGGATAAATATTGAATCTATATTACAAATTATTTGGGATAGCAAGGAATTATTTGGATTTTTTAAATAAACAATTAAAATAATAGATCCAACATCATATGCACACATGCACACATCAAATATTTTTGTGGCTTATCGTTACATTTTTTTGTGTCTTTTGAGAAGCAAGAATTAAAATTTGATAAAACGTGACACTTTTGTCTGATATTTTGCTAAGGATAAATTATGGTTCATGGGAGCATGGACAGAAAATGGTATTCTTACCATATTGTTGCCATTTATCAGCTGGACCTGGGTGACCAGTGCTAAAAATGATGGGAAGACTATTGAGTGTGCTCAATAGCTACTTTATTGAAGATCACTGTTGCTTTTTATAAACTCCTTTTTCACAGAGAGCATTTGGTCAGAAAAAGCATGCCAAGTATTATGTGTCAAGGTTACATTAGTACAAGGAAGCACAGTTAAAATTAACTCTTTATTATGTCTCTTTAAAAATGGGAACAGAGAAACAGAAGCACATGGTCAGCATAACCTTATTTACATCTGAAGGACACAAAGCCATCTGGTGACCCTTGAGCACTATTATTTTTCTGGATGTCTGGTTCTGAGATCTTTGCTTCAGTTCCTTGGAGCTTTCTCACAAGACTAGATGCCAAATCACATAGTCACGGTCCCACTACTGGCTCTGACAATTTCCCCTTTTTTATTTTTTCAACATAGCAATCCCAGTGGACCATGGCTTCAGAAGTTTTGTAAGGTTTTAATTTTGGAGACAGGAGTATCTTATACAAAAAAATAACAAGAAAAACAGTAAAGGTAATGTTAGAAGGAGAAGGAAATATTAGCAAGGAAATAGGTTTTAAAGGATCAAATCTTATTAGAAATGCAGTTTGTAATCATGACTTAAAAAATTGTAATTAATTTTCAGCAGCAGGTGTTAAAGTCTGAGGGCTGTCCAGGGCAGTATCATCTTCTAAGATAGAAAACAAATTAGTAAGTTTATAATTTGGTATACCCAGAGAAGGATGAAGTCAATTAATGTCTCCATTTTCCTGATTTTTTTCTTTATAATGAACACTGGGGAATTCAAGGAGAAAAGGAAGGTTCTATATGTTTGTGCTCTAATCATTCTTGACTAATTGTTTTAAAGCCTGTAATTTTTCATTATTCAGGGGCCACAATTAAAACATTTGGCTGTATTTTCTTTTTGTATTGCCATGGTGTCTATAGCAAAAACTCTGGCTTTATGTTTAAAAGTACCTACATTATGACAGGCCTTTAAATAATCCATATTATCACCAGTTTCCCGAATTGGTCGGATGAGACTTTGGCAATCCTCATTAGCATTATTAAAAGCCAATTGATGCAGTAGGATTTTTTGCATTTGATCTCCTCTCACCTGTTTGTCTACCAATCTTCCTGTAAAAACAGAATAAGGTTCATTATTTCTGGCATATTTTAATAATCCTAAATTATTTTTTATTTAGTTTTTATTTTTAAGACATAAAAACTCAACTGAAGGAGTATATTAAGCCTTTTATTCTTTTCTATCTCTAAACATTTTATGACATTTTATTTTTTCTTTCTCTCTCCCCTCTTTTTATCTCTCTGCTTTCTCTCTTTCCTGCTCTCTCTCCTCACTTCACCCATGAAGACCTCATCCCAATTTTGTTTCCATTTCTTCATTTCCCTCTCTCTACATTCACAACACTTCTGCACATTCCTTTTCTTTCAAGTCAGACCAGACCTGATGTATCTGTGTAAGTCCACCCTTCATGTGTTAATTTTTGTAAGATCTTAGTGCTGAGCTTCAGTCCTCCTCATAATATAAAATGGTGCACAAGTGAAAGATAAGGCTGGACTGTGCACTGATTTTGCCCATCTTGTCTCATTTACCTCCTTCTGTGAGGGTCTTCACGTCACTTTCAAAACTATCCTTCAGGTCCCTGTTCAGGGTGCCCCTGTTGCCTTTTATGGGCTGGACCTGGGTGACTAGAGCAGGAAAAAATGGGGGAACTATTGAGTCTTGCTCAATAGCCACTTTATGGAAGATCACTACTGCTTTTATAATCTCCTTTTCCATAGAGAGCATTTGGTCAGAAAAAGCATGCCAAGTATTATGTGTCAAGGTTACATTAGTACAAGGAAGCACAGTTAAAATTAACTCTTTATTATGTGCCTTTAAAAATGGGAACAGAGAAGCAGAAGCACATGGTCAGCATAACCTTCTTATTTACATCTGAAGGACACAAAGCCATCTGGGGACCCTTGAGCACTATTATTTTTCTGGACATCTGGTTCTGAGACCTTTGCTTCAGTTCCTTGGAGTTTTCTCACAAGGCCAAATGCCAAATCACACAGGCACAGTCCCACTGCTGGCTCTGACACCATATTATTGTGATAACTTTTGAATCTTAACACACAGAATTTCTAACTTAACATGTTTTAAAATCCCTATAGTCATTTAATGCTCTAAACTGAACTATTGTTATCCACTGGGTGATCAAAATGTTTTTAGTTCAAATGAATATTGCTTAAGATATTTTATTGATTTAACGTGTCTTATCTATCTATAAAATAAATTGAAATTTTACTGCATTAAAATTATTTATAAATCCAGGCATGGTGACACATGCCTTGTAAACCCAGTACTCATGAAAACTAGGCAAGAAGATCAAAAGTTGGAAGGCAACTTAATCTATCTAAACCTTCTTTCAAAACAAAACAAAACTATTACTTATACCTCAAAAATCCTATGAATATATATTTTAATTTGATAAGAAATTATTATATTTAGACATCATTGATATTTTATTTTTATTATATATCACTTTTAACTTGAGAATAATTCCATTTATTTGATGGTCTTAAATTGCTTTTATTCAGACATATATTTAATAATATATTAATGCATTTGTCTTTATACTATGCTTTAAATCAGAATTTTTTAAAACTAACTGTAGTTTTCCCTTCCTGCACTGAATTCTTGACTAGTGTCTGCACAGGTGGCTCACAATATTAAGGAAATATGCCAGCAATTCAAGTGTGCCTTCAAAATAACAAATATTGTGGAGTTGCCATTCTCAAATTCTCTCCTTTCTAAGAGAAATCTGAGAAACTGAAGGGATTTCCTTTACTTCTTTATGAATTTTCAGCTTTATGAGAAAATCAAGCTTAAAATGAGCTATATTGCTAGTGCCAAACATAATTAGATATAAGCAATGAGTTCTGATACACCAGGCACAATGATATGAGTATCACAATAACAGATAGCTAGCTAGCTAGCATATATCTATCTATCAATGTCTAGATTTTCTTGTCCTGTTTGGTTATTGTTTTTGGTCTTCTACTTAACAACTTTTGCTGGCCAATAACTCCAGTAAAATGTTAAAATTCAGTGGTGAGAGTAGACAACAAGGCTCTACTTCAGTCTTTGGGAAAGCACATTTGCTAATTTACTGTGTCCCGTGACATAGCTCTCAAGTTTGCGGATACATTCTGTTAAACTGAGGAAGTCCCCTTCTTTACACGTTGAATCAGTACACCAATAGGCCATTAATAGTTGTATATATTTGGTATTATTGCGCCTTGGAGCCTATTATTTCTTTACCTATGATATATTTAGTTTTTTTTTTAATGGAAGCTAGATGATGCTCATAAAAGAATGGAAGAGCTTCTCCTTTCTTTTCTGAAAGTTGTGTGTACAAGGCTTCAAATTCCTCTAGATCTCCCTCATATTCAAGCTACTTTCTTACTTACTGAAAGTTTTTTAAAATTATTACTCCTTTTCCTTTTTCATCCTCTGTTTTAGGGTTTCTCTGAGAATTAACCTCCCTAAGGTCCTTCCCCATGCTCTTCTCCACATGCAGGCAGTACCTGTCCTCAGCTCCCTTGTTATCCATTACATACTCTCCTAGCATGGAGGTTGGCAAAAGCATTACTATTGTTTTTGTAGCACATTAGTCTCAGGGCATGAGAACCTGGCTCATCAGATTTGGGATTTCACAGGGACTCTTCCCTTGCTTCAAATGATAGTCAAGATCTCCCTGGAGTCTTTGGTGAATCATGGATAGGGCGGAGGTCCCTGTTTTTCTAGTGGTAGTGAATCTCTTACCATAAGTATCTGTTTATTGGAGGTGGATGTTATTTTTGTTCTTTCCCAAGGTTTGACTGGCTTGTGCCTGTTTATTATGACTGCTCTTAATGATCACTACCCTGTTACCAGTGGCTTCAGACTTTTGGCTCCTCTGGGAGACAGTACTGAACAGTCCATGTGTGGCATCATGGCTCCTCTGCAATAGTGCCTGGCATCTTTCTTCAGGCTTGCCATCACCACTGACCTTCCTGGTCTCCCCCAATTACCAGTTATCTTTCTTAACAGGAATTTGCCTGAGCGGAAAAAGGCCTGCCAGTGTTGGAATTTCTACCTGAGTACATCTCTCAGAGGATCTCTACTCACATAACTAGCTCACCCTTGGTCTTAAGAAATTCATTAAGTGTTTTAGTGGAGTTCTTCTGGTTCCATAGTGCTCCTACTTTCCTTCCAAGCTCTGCCATAAATAAAAATATGTTTTTACTTTATCTTAAAGGTCTTTGTTTTTCTTCATTATTTGGTTATTTGGTTATTCTGTGTCTTAAAATATCTGATGGGTTTTGTGTAAAGCGATTATTTTGTTGAAAATGGTTTTTGTTGCTATATTCTTTGCGTGTACATGAGGAGTTTAACATTCAATTGTGATTTGCCACAAACTTGTATATATTGGGTTTTATTGTCATTCTACATCAATTTATTTAAATAGCCTGGTGAATTTATTTATCTCAATTTTGTCTTTTTTCTTTTTTTATTGACATAGGCTAATTTTACAAAGTAGTTTCTGACATTCCCATACATGTATATAATGTACTTTGATCAAATTCATTCTTCCATTTTTAAATAATTATAACACATTTCATTATTCTGTTTTCATACATATTATGAAGTACTTTGATCATATTCTTCCTCTTTCAGCCGCTCCATTCACTTTCCTCTCTCTTACTGGTTCCAACAACCAATCACCTACTTTACCCTCTTATTATTCTTTTTTTAGGTCTAGAGTCCACATATGAAGAGATTGTTATTTGTCAGTCTCAATCTTAATTCACTTAATATGATAATTTCCAGTTACACCCATTTTCTGCAAATGATAACATTTCATTCTTCTTTGTACTAAATAATACATGATTATGTATAGATGCCACATTTTCTTTATCCATTATTAGATGATGCACACCTGTGTATTGTGAATAGGGCTCTGCTGCTAAAAACAAGCATGTGCAGATTCCTCTCATGTTATGCAGACTTTGGATATAGGTCCAGGAATGGTACAGCAGGATCATATGGTAGTTCCATTTTTAGTTTACTAGAGGAAACTCCTTCCAGATTTCCATATTGACTGAACTAATTTACCTTCCCACTAACAATTTATAAGCATTCCTTTTTTCTCACATCCTTGTCAACATTTTTTTTCTGGATGATTGCCATTCTCACAATGATGAGCTGGAATGTCAGTGTCACTTTGCTTTGCATTTCCTTTATGGCTAAGGATGTTGAACACTTCCTATGTATTACTGGCCATTTGAACTTCTTCTTTTAAGACTGTCTGTTCACTCATGGGCTCAATTATTGAGTGGATTATTCATTCTTTTGGTATTTTCTTTTTAGAGGTCATTAAATATTCTGATTATTAATTCTTTATCCAATAAATATCTGGAAAAGATTTTCCCCCATTCTGTAGGTTTTTTTTGATTCTGGCAATTTGTTTCCTTTGCTGTGCAGAAGTCCTTAATTTAATACAAGCACATTTGCCAATTATACCTCTTATTTCATGAGCATTTAGAGTCCTACTCAGAAAAGTGTTACTTATACCTTTTCTCCAATATATGCTTTTTGTACCCAGATGGCTGTAACTGTGTGGGCTTATTTTTTGATCTTCATTGTAATCCTTTGGTCTACATGTCAGCTTTTGTGCAATGACTGTTCTGTTTTTTTTTTTTTTATCACAACTCTATAGTATAATTTAAAGTCAGGTTTGTGATACCTCCAGCATTGCTATTTTTTGCTCAGAACTTTGTTGGTTATTTAGGATCATTTATGCTTCTTGAAAATTTTAAGATTGATTTTTCTTTTCCTGTGGAAAAAAAATTACACTTTTATGAGGATTGCATAGGATATGTAGATCATTAATCCATGATGTACATGATCATTGGAGGACTTTCCATCTTCTAGCATCTTCTTCAATTTATTTCTTCAAATGTTTTTTGTTTTCATTGCAGGAGTTTTTGCTTCCATTTTTAGATTTTTTCCTAGGTTCCTAATATCTTTTAGGTTATTACAAATATGATTATTTTCCTAATTTCTTCTAAAATCTTTTTATTAGTGGTATAGAAAATCTACTGATTTTTGTATCTTGGTTTTCTGTTATGCTGCTTTGACAAAAGTAATTATCAAATTTAAGACTTTTTTGGTGCAGTTGCTTATGTCTTTTAAATATAAGATATGATCTATAAGTAGGAATAACTTGAATTCTTCCTTTCCTATTTGTATCTCTTATTTTTTACCCTTGCATTTGTTTCTCTGGATAAGGATTCAAGCCCTATATTGAATAAGAATAAAGAGAATAGACATCCTTGTCTTATTTATGGCTTTAGAGTAAATGCTTTCAGTTTTTCTTCATTAATAATACTATGTCTATATGTTTGTTAATTGCAGTATTTATTATGTTAAAGTATTTCCTTCTGTTTCTAATTTGACCAGTGGTTTTTTTTTTAATATATAATTATGAATGAAAGGGTGTTGAGGTTTGTCAAAGGCTTTTTCTGCATCTATTGAGATAATCATGTAATTTTTTTCCTGAATTTATTTAAATACTGCATTGTATTTATTATTTTGCATATATTGAACCATATTTGCTTCCCTGGAATGAAACCAGCTCAGACATGGTGTATGATCGTGACAATGTGCTGTTGAATTTTCTTTCCAAATAGTTTTTTGAGCATTTTTGTGTCCATGTTCATCAGGAAATTGGTCTCTATTTTCCATTTTCTTGTTATCTCCTTAAATGTTTTGGGTATCAGGGTAATACTGGATTCATAGAATAAGTTTGATAGTGTTCCTTCCCTTTCTATTTCATGTAATAGTTTGAGGAGCATTGGTTTATTTTTTTAAAGGTTTGGAAGAATTCTACAGATAATCCATTAGGTCCTGGGATTTTCTTTTTTAGGAGACTCTTTATTAATACTTCTATTTCATTGATTGGTATAGATGTATTTGGGTGGTTTATATTATTCTTATTCAATTTTGGTAGGTCATATGCATCTTGAAATTTATCCAGTTCAGTTATTTGGGTCGTCTGCCTCTGTCTCTTCTTTAGTTTAACTAAGGGTTTGTCAACCTTGTAGATCTTTTTTAGAACCAACTTTTTGTTTCATTGATCGCATTATTATTTTTGTCTCCATTTCATTTACTTGTGACATGATCTTTATATTTCTTTCTGTCTATTGCTTTTGGGTTTAGCTTGTTCTTATTTTTCTAAGAGTTTGAGGTGTATCATTAAGTTATTTATAAATAACTGTGATTTTTTAATGATAGTCTCATTGCTATAATGTGCCCCATTATCACTGGCTTTGCTGTGTCCCAAAGTTTTGGGTGAATTTTGTTTTCATTTCAATTTGATTCTAGGAATTTTCTCTGAGAACCCACTGATAAATCAAGAGTGAATTAATCAGTCCCCATTTGTTTGAATGTTTTCTATAATTTCTCCTGTTATTAATTTCTAATTGTATTTCCTTATAGTCTGAAAAACAAAAGGGATTATTTCAATTTTCATATATTTCTTAAGACTGTCTATATATCCTAAGATATAATCAATTTTATAAAAAGTTCTGTAGACAGCTGAGAAGAATGCTAAAGTTGCCATACCTTAATCCTTTTACTTTCTTTAGTTTTTATTTCAGATAGGTTCTCATGGTTGTCTTTGTCCAGGTTGGCCTCAAACTGTGATTCCTTACCTTTGTCTCCTGAGTAGATGGGACCACACACATGCACCATCACACCTGGTTGTTTGTGATATAGGATCTTATTAACTTTTGCTTGTGGTGGCCTGCAAAGGGAAATCTTCTGTCTCGATATCCTGAGTAGCCTGGGTATAGGCATGTAACATTATACCTGGCTTAGTCTATTAGAAGCTTAAGGTGGTTTTGTTGAAACTTTGTTTTGTAATTTCTTAGATACTGGGGTAACATTTATCTTAGGACAGGTTCATTTTTTAATTTATTCACATATTCATATGTGCATACATTGTTTGGGTCATTTCTCCCCCTATCCTTATGCCTCTTTCTCCCCCCACCCTGGCTTCCAGGCAGTACTTGTTTTGCACTTTCATCCCATTTTTTTGAGAAGATATTAGCAATAATAAGAAAGACAAAGTGATTTTGCTTGTTGAGATAAGGATAGTTATACAGAGAGATTCCCAGCATTGCTTTCATGCACAAGTGCATTACAACCCTAATTGATTCATTTCTACCTGACCTCTTCACTAGTTCCCAGTCACTTCCCCATATTGACCTCTGTCGCTTTAAACTTTCTTTATCAGTTCCTCTGCCGTTGGGACATAAATCACTTTCAAAATTTGAGTTTCCTACCTATACAGCTTCGTCCAGTATGTGCTCTCCCCTTAGTGTGTGACCCAAGTCCAACAACATTACTGCCTTTGCCTTAGATCTAAAGTCTGCATATGAACAGGAGTGTTTTCTCCCACTCTCTGGGTGGTCTCTTCAGTTTAGATACCATTTCTTTTGTCGTGCAGAAGCTTTTTAAAATTATGAAATTCCATTTGTCCATCCTTTCTCTTAGTTGCTGAGCTGCTAGTGTTCTATTTAGGAAGTCCTTAGCTGTACCTAATGTTTCCTGAGTATTCACTGCTTTTTCATTTACTAACTTCAGGGTTTTAGACTGATATTAAGGTCCTTTTTTTTTTTCTTCATGTTGCAATAGTTATCATTTTACCCATTCCAGTGGTGAGCACTTTGTTGCAGTTATTAACAATAAATAATCCATATGTAATGGAATTGTACAGTATTATGAGTTTGGAAATATATACATACTTGAGAAACCTCCATCACAATAACAGTAACAAACATTTCTATCATACAGAAATTTCCTTTTGTCCATGTTGTCCATCCCTATTTTCACCCCCAACCTCAGGCAGCAAGGGCACTGTCACCTCATAAGTCTTCATTCCATGTCTTTATTCATGATGGGGTCATACACATATATGTTTATTTCATCTGGTTTCTTCCATTCAGAATTATTATCCTGCTACCTTTCAGGATATTTGTTGCAAGTTGTGATGTTGGTCATATACCTTCTTGTTTTGGGGGAATGTACCTTGCAAATCTAGAATACATTCCTAGTTCTGAAGTCTATTTTTTTTTCTTTTATTATTCATATGTGCATACAAGGCTTGGGTCATTTCTCCCCCCTGACCCCACCCCCTCCCTTACCACCCACTCCAACCCCTCCCTCTCCCCCCCACCCCCTCAATACCCTATTCTTGACTGATATTACCATAGGTACCTAACTTTCTCATGATTTGATACATATGCTATTTGTTTTTTTTATTCTGTGATGACTCACATATCTGTCTTTTATTTTTTTTTAATTGTTTTATTATTCATATGTGCATACAAGGCTTGAGTCATTTCTCCCCCCTGCCCCCACCCCCTCCCTTACCACCCACTGATAGTAAGGTCCTTTATTGATTTGGAGTTGATACTACTACAGGGTGAAGGCATGGATTGAGTTTCAGTTTTTTGCAGGCATATAGCCACTTTTCACAGCAACACTTGTTGAAAGTCTGTCTTTTCTCCATCATATGTCCTTGGCACCTTTGTCAAAAATAAGGTAGGCATAGCTGTGTGGATTCATATCTGGATCTTCTTTTCTGTTCCACTGGTCTTCATGTCTGCTTTTATGCCAATACCACGTTGTTTTCACTGCTATTGCTTTGTAATACAGTTTGAAGTCGGGTATTGTGATGCCTCCAGCATTTCTCTTTTCACTGAATATTGTCTTGGCTGTTCACAGTCTCTTATGCATCCTAATGAACTTTAGAGTTGATTTTTCAATGTCTCTGCTGAATGTCATTGGGATTTTGATGGGAATGGCATGAAACATGTAGATTGCTTTTGGTAGTATGGCCATTTTTCACTATGTTGATTCTACCAATCCATGAGAATGGGAAATCTCTCTACCTTCTGTATTCTTCTGCAATGTCTTTCTTCAGGGCTTTGTAGTTCTCTTTGAAGAGGTCATTCACATCCTTTGTTAATTTTACTCCTAGGTATTTGATTTTTTTTGAGGCTACTGTGAATTGAATTGTTTCCATGTATTCCTTCTCAGTTTGTTCGTTGTTGGTGTATAGAAAAGCTAATAATTTTTGTAGATTGAGTTTGTATCCTGCCACCTTACTATAGCTGTTTATGGTGTCTAAGAGTTTTTGGGTAGACTTGTTTGAGTCTTTAAAGTATAGGATCTTATTGTGTGCAAATAAAGATATTTTGAGAGTTTCTTTACCTATTTGTATTCTTTTTATTTCTTCTTCTTGCCTATTTGCTCTGGCTACAAATTCCAGTACTATGTTGAATAGGAGTGGGGATAGTGGGCACCCTTGTCTCATTCCTGATTGTAGGGGGAATGCTTTCAGTTTTTCACTGTTAAGTATGATGTTGGCTGTAGGTTTGTCATATATAGCCTTTACAATGTTGAGGTACATTCCTTCTATTCCTAGTTTTCTTAGAGCTTTTATCATGAAGTCGTGTTGGATTTTGTCAAAGGCTTTTTCTGCATCTATTGAGATGGCCAAGAGTTTTTTGTCTTTGCTTCTATTGCTGTGCTGTATTACTTTTACAGATTTGCATATGTTGAACCACCCCTGCATCCCTAGGAGAAAGCTGACTTGGTCATGCTGTATGATCTTTCTGATGTGTTACTGGATTTGGTTTGCTATTATTTTATTGAGGAGTTTTGTACTGATATTCATTAAGGAGATTGGCCCATAGTTCTCCTTTTTAAGGGTGTCAATGTCTGGTTTTGGGATGAGAGTAATATTGACTTTATAGTATGATTTAGGCAGTGTTTCTTCCCTTTCTATTTTATGCAACAGTTTAAGGAGAGTTGATAATCTTCTTTAAATGTCTGATAGATTTCAGGAGGAATCCATCAGATCCTGGGCTTTTCTTTTGTGGAAGGTTCTTGATTGCTGCTACAATTGATTTTTCTGTTACAGATAAATTCAAATGATTAATACCTTCTTGTTTCAGTTTTGAGTGATTCTAAATTTATAGAAATCTGTCCATTTCTTCAAGATTTTCAAATTTATTAGAGTATAGGCTCTCAAAATAGTCTCTGATGATTTCCTGGATTTCTTTGGTGTTTGCTGTTATTTCCCATTTTGCATTTCTGATTTTACTGATTTGGGTTTTTTCTCTGCTCATTTTAGTCAGGTTTGTCAGAGGTTGTCAATCTTATTTATTTTTTCAAAGAACCAGCTTTTTGTTTCATTGATTCTTTTTATGTTTTTTGTTTCTTTGTTTGTATTTTGTTGAATTCAGCCCTTATTTTAATTATTTCTTTCCTTCTGCTTGTTATGGGATTTGTTTGTTCTTGATTTCTAGGAGTTTGTGCTGTAGTATTAGGTCATTGATTTGAAATCTTTCTGTTTTTTAATATATGCACTCATGGCTATAAACTTTCCTTTCAGGACTGCCTTTGCTGTGTCCCATAGGTTCTGGTAGGTTGTGTTTTTGTTTTCATTAACTTCCAGGAACCTTTTAATTTCCTCTTTTATTTCATTAATGACTCATTCACCACTGAGCAATGTGTTGTTCAGTTTCCAATTGTTTGCATGGTTTTTCATGCTATTTTTGTTGTTGAGTTTTAGTTTTCATGCATTGTGTCAGATAGAATGCATGGGATTATTTCTATTTTCTTATATTTGCTGAGGCTTGCTTTGTGCCCTAAGATATGATCAGTTTTGGAAAAGATTCCATGGGCTGCTGAGAAGAATGTGTATTGTGAAGCCTTTGGATGAAATATTCTGTAGACATCAGCTAAGTCCTTTTGATCTGTGGTGTGATTTAGTTTTAGGATTTCCTTATGGATTTTTTGTTTGGATGACCTATTTACTGGTGATAGGGGAGTATTGAGGGCTCCCACTATCACTGTATTGGAGTTTATGTATGTTTTTAGGTCCTTTAAAGTACGTTTGATGAAATTGGGTGCATATAGATTGATAATTGTTATTTCCTTTTGGTGTACTTCCTATTTTATTAGTATGGTGTGTCCTTCTTTATCATGCTTGATCAATGAAGGTTTGAAGTCTACTTTGTCCCAGATAAGCATTGCTACCCCTGCTTGTTTTCAGAGACCATTGGCTTGGTAAATCTTCCAGCCTTTCAATTTCAACCAGTGCTTATTTTTGTTCATGAGGTGGGTCTCCTGTAGGCAACAGATTATTGGATCATCCTTTTTAATCCTTTGTGTTTTGATGGGGGAATTTAGTTCATCAACATTTAGTGTTAGTATTGATAAGCACATGGTGATTCCTGCCATGTAGTTGTCTTTGATGATTAAGGGTTTGATTATGTGTAGCTGAATCAATGTTACTCTTTACTTTCTTGCCTTTTCTTCTCTTGTGGTTTGGTATTGCCTGAACTTTCATGGTTATGTTTGCTTTCATTATCTATGTGCAGAATTCTTTGGAGAATCTTTTGTATTTGTGGCTTGTTGGTCATATATTGTTTTAGTTTCTGCGTATCATGGAAGACTTTTATAGTTCCATCTATTTTGAATGATAGTACAAAATCCTAGTATCCTAGGATTGAAGTTATTTTCATTTAGTGCTTGGAAAATCTCAGCCCATATTCTTCTTGCTTTTATTGTTTCTGTTGAGAAGTCTGCTGTGATATTGATGTGTTTACCTTTGTATGTTATTTGTTTTTTCTCTCTTACAGCCTTGAATATTCTTTCTCTAGTATCTGTACTTGTTGTTTTAATGATATTATATTGTGAGGTAGTTCTATTTTGATTATATCTGTTCAGTGTTCTGTAGGCCTCCTGTACTTGAATGGGAATAGTTTTCTCTATATTTGGGTAATTTTCTGTTACTATGTTGAACATATTGCACATTCCTTTTGCTTGCACCTCCTCTGCTTCTTAAATGCCTATGATCCTCAGGTTTGGTCTTCTGATGGAGTCAGTGAGTTCTTGGATTTTCTTGAGTTGTTATCTGATAGTTCTTCAGTTTTTCCTTTAAATGTCATTTCATCTTCAATTTCTGAAATTCCATCTTCTGTTTGTTCTATTCTGCTGGAATGGAATTACATTTTGTTTTGTATTTCTGTTTCATTCTTTTTTCTGAGGTTTTCCATTTGTGGGTTACTTCTTTAATATTGTCAATTATTTGCCCTTAATTCATTTATCTTTCCTTTTATGGTGATCTTTGTTTCAGTTTGGTATTTGTTGAGGGCTCCTATGGTTTCATTTATTTGTTTCTATGTTTTCTCATATTCTTTAGTTTTGTCATCTTGGAATTTCTTGAGTGTCTCAAGTACATTTGGCTTCACCATGTCTAGTAGCATCTCTATGAAATTCACTTTAATTACATGTAGCATTTCTTCTTTCAGGGTGTTCTTGTGGTCTTTGTTGTGTTTTTTGGTATATTTTATCTTTGTTTTGTTGAAGTTTGGATCTGGGTATCTGTTTTCTTCATTTTGTTGTAAATCCTGTACTAGTTTATTTTTGGGGTAGAATAATTTCCATCACTTTTTCTTCTTCCTATGTTTCTTCTAGGTATCATTTCAGTTCCTGGACTATGTGAAATTTAGTATTAGCTGAGTTACAATATTAATATTAATAAAATCATGACAGAAGGATAAAAAAGAGGAGAAGGAAAGATAAAAGAAATAGAAAAGAGAGGAAAAAAGGAATAAAATGGGAGAGATGATGGTTGATTAAACAGCAAACCAGGCTGCCAAACACTTAAAGAAGGGAGAAAAAGAAAAAGAAAAAAAATCATCAGTTTTGGAGCAGTAGATTTTCAGGCTTAGTTGTTATTACTCCTTTAGTGTCCAGTCCAGTCTGTGTGTTTCTCTTAGGCATGCTTGGCCCCCTCTAGTGGTAGCCAGAGTGGGAGCCTAGTGGAGTGGTTTTCTGGAAAGCCTGTAGAGCTGGGGTCATCTCCACCAAAGAGGCAGTGTTCTTGGCTGGAGGATGCACCTGTCTCACGCCAGGCTTGTGCCTGTCCCAGTGGGGCAGGGCTCCAGTCGTTCCACACAGAGCTGGAGCCAGGCAGGGCCTGATGGGTAGGGAGTCTGAGGTGTGGTGCTCTGGTCATCCCTTCCATAGCTGGGGTTCAGCAGGGCCTGAAGAACCATGTGCACAGAGGGTGGGTGTCCTGGCAAGCTGTGGGACCAGCTCTAGGCTGGGGTCTGGCACGACTCAGAGGGTGGGGTTCCTGGTGGTCATGGATCTGGTGGTGTGTCCGAGGGTAGGGTATCCTGACATCCCGTCGGTCTGATTCAGGGCTGAAGGCTGGCACAGCTTGAGGGCAGGTATCCCAGTGAAGGGTAGATCTGGCGTGGCCTGAGAGGTGGGGATCCCACTGTGCATGGGTCCAGCATGAGACTGTGGCCTGGTGCAGCCTGAGGGGAGGAGACTCAGCAGAATGGTGCAGCAGCTCTACAGGCTTGTGGGGTGAGATTTGGCAGGATGGCTGTTTTTTCATTAGATAATGGCGTGGAGAAGCCTGCCATGATCTAAAGTTTAGAGTGCCGTATTTTTGGCTCTCCCTGGTGCTTTACGTCAGCTAGTCATGTCTCCAGCTTCTCGGCAAGGTCTCTTGTTCAGGAGCTCTTGAGGTTTATAGCTCTGTCTCTGTCACCATCTTGGATCTTTTAAAAGCTGAAGATTTCTGTAAGTTGATTTTGTATCCTACCACTTTACTAGGAGTTTTGGGTAGATTTTTTGGGTCTTCTTGATATAGGATCATGTCATCTGCAAATAGGGATATTATACAGTTTCTTTACCTATTTGTTTTCCTTTTATTTTTTATTGCCTAATTGCTCTGGCTAGGAATTCCAGGACTGTGTTGAATAGGATTAAGGATAGTGGGCACTCTTGTCTTGTTCCTGTTTTAAGGGAAAATGATTTCAGTTTTTCATCATTAAGTAGGATGCTGGCTATAGGTTTGTCAAATACAGCCTTTACAATGTTGAGATACATTCCTTTTATTCATATTTTTCTTAAAGCTTTTATCATGAAATGGTTTTGGATCTTATCAAAGGCTTTTTTTTGGTATCTATTGAGATGATCAAGTGATTTTTGTCTTTGCTTCTATTAATGTGCTGTGATACATTTATGGATTTATGTATGTTGAACCACCCCTGCATCCCTGGGATGAAGCTGACTTGGTCATGTTGAGTGCTCTTTCTGATGTGTTGTTGGATTTGGTTTTCCATTATTCTCTTGAGTATTTTTGCATAGGTGTTCATTATGGAGATTGGCCTACAGGTTTCCTTTTTGGTGGTGTCTTTGTTTGGTTTTGGTTTGAGTGCAATTCTGGCTTCATAAAATGATTTAGGCAGTTTTACTTCCCTTTCTATTTCATGGAAAAGTTTAAGGATAGTTGGTATTAGTGCTTCTTTAAGGATCTGACAGAATTCAGCTGAGAATCCATCAGGTCATGAACTTCTCTTCTTTGGGAGATTCTATTGCTGCTTCAATTTCATTTTGTGTTATAGATCTATTCAGGGCATTTATGTCCTCTTGGTTCAATTATGGGTGGTTACAAGTATCTAGAAATTTGTCCACTTCTTCAAGATTTTCAAAACTACTCTATGGAATCCCTTTGTAGTTACTATGGGAAAGGAAGGAGGGAAGATTCCAGATGAGCAACTTCAGTCTCCAGCCACATTGTTTATCTGTGGAGTGATTTGTAGATTTTGTTGTGGTCTGCCAGACAAATGTTGAAAATAAAGTATTCAACAGAAGAAAAAAATTAAGTAGTCCATAAGTATTTCATAAATCAAATTATTTCTTAAATTTAAGGAATTTAAGAAAATATCTTAAATTTGATTTTAAAAACAAAGGTCAATTCTGTTATTTCTAGATAAGTCAATAAAATAAGAAAAGAATGTACCACTGAAAAATACTAGAGGAAAACACACAAAAAAATTTGTGTACAATAGGAAAAAAGGAACAAAAGAAGAATATTACAATTTTGGCAAAATTAAAAAAAAATAAAAGCTAATAATCAAAGAGAGGAAAGAGTTAAAATGAAAAAAGGGTGTGATAGATGTGACAAAATCAATACATTGTAATAAGCTCTAAATTAAAGTTAAGTTGCTCACTAAAAAAATAATAAAGTATGTAATGACCAAAAGTTAATAGAGAGTTAGAATGGAACACTTAAAATAATGTTTCATCCATATAACAGAATTCAAGAAAGGAACAAAAGTGGAAAATATAACACATTTGTTTAATGTAAGACAAATAATATCACTAAATTAAATAGTGGCATTTGGTGATAATAAAGAGAAAGGCAAAAAATTCAAAGTGCCTAGCAACAGAGCAGTAGAAATTTCATAAACTGGAGAGCAGAAGCAAAGATTTAAGGAATATTAGCCAAGTTAAGGAGTGTGTGGAACACTGTTGTATAGTGCAGAAGTCCTCAAGGAAAGAGGGAAAAATAAACACAGAAAAAATAAGGGAAGGAAATTTCTTAATTAAAAAAAAAAAAACACACTGACTTAGAGATCCAGGAATTTTACTTATTCCTAAGGAAAAATATAAAAACAAAACAAAATAGAAAAGAAAGAGGGAGGAAGAAAGGCAGAGGAGACAGAAGAAAGAAAGCTAGGATATAAGAAGGAAGGGAGGAAAGAAGAATCTCCCTGTATCCTCCTCTGAGTAGTTAAGTAGCTTCAACTGATTTCTTAACAGAAACTATAGAGGGGTCAGGCAATGGAATAACATCCTTAAAATTCCAAAAATTATAAATTCTAAGTTCTATATCCAATGAAAATGTACTTCAAATGTGAAAGTTAAATAATGATATTTTGTGGTAAGCAAAATCTGAGTATCTTTTCCATGGACCCACATCACAATAATACTAAAAGCTATTTTTTATTGATGTGATTAAAGAAAACAAACATGCAGAAAGATAAAAGATTGCTGACAATAATAAATTTTTGATTGAAATAAAAGGTGGAATTTCTCTTTTTTAAATTTCCTTTAAAGGATGACTGATTACTTAAAAAAAATAATAATATTCCCAGTTACAATGTTGGGAAATTGTAACAGATGGAAAAGTGAGAGTGTGAGATATGAAATTTAGTGTATGAAGTGATAACACAAGGTAGACCGAAGTGAGGGAAGAGCCTGCATTCATCACACTAGATCAACCTCTAGGACAACCCCTCCTTGCCACATCATTTACAAATATGTTGTAATTGACAAAATACAGATGCTGCTGGGATGTGTAAGGACTCTTTTAACTATGCCTAGGTCTTGTGTAAACAGAGCTGAGCATAGGCATATTGCCACTATTGCTGTTTTCTGATGAAAATTTTAGAGAAAAAATTACTTGTCAATCATTACTGATGCCCCAGAACACAGAGAATTTTATCAAAATTTGATTATAGAAACATCTCAATGTGACTATGCAACCCTTGACTGATTATTGCTGTTAGCCTTGGTAAATTTGAATCTGTTGTTTCTTTCCAAGAATGGGCAGGCCTGAGAGCATGCCCTTGTAGGATGCACAGTGAGTACAGAACAGGTAATGTTGATATTAGTAAAATTTATTTATCTGGACCTCTCCACAGTCATAAAGACATATGGAAATTGCTATGGATGTCAGGATATGCACTAAGAAAATTGGGCTACTATGCCATGGTTTAAGTGATGGAAAACCACCTGTTAGGAATGCATGCCAGCAAATCTGTTCACTGCTTTGGCTCTATACTACATTCTGCCACCACCTTTGCAACTGTAAGACATCAATTATACTTTTAGATGCCACAAAATTGATGGGGTTTGTAGTTTCCTTACCAGCTGAGGGGAGAGAACCTGAGGGTTTGTGTGTGTGTGTGTGTGTGTGTGTGTGTGTGTGTTAGATTCAACATACGACTCCCCCAAGAATTACTAACATAAAAATTCAAGTGTAAGAGTTGCATACAGTCTACTTGAAAGGAGAATGAAGAAGCAAGAGAGAAAGACTGAGAAAGGATTTGTGACCTTTGCAAGCAGCAGATCTTTATTAGGGAGAGGAGACCTGAGAGCCATGCTCAGCTATCAGAGTTACACTCTGATAGGGGCAAGTGCATGCCTCTCTTACAATCTGGGGTTTTTAAGCTTCCTGTGGTGGGAAAAGGAAGGTTGGAGGGGGTTGGGCATTATAAAAACTATAGCAAAAGGGGTAATGGTGGAAGGTGCTGGACATTATTAGGACAATCATTGGGGCTGGGCGGCCAGCCATACATGTTGTTTTTCTCTGACTCTTTTATCAAAGGTAGCTATGTTTGCATTGTTTCAGTGTTTCTCAATACTCCAGCATTCCAGGCTTTTTATTATATGTGGTGTGTGTGTGTGTGTGTGTGTGTGTGTGTGTGTGTGTGTGTGTGTGTGTAATAAGGGGCATCGCTGGATCTCTGTCTACTTCCTGCTGCCCAGGGCCTATGTAGTGAGTTGTCCAGCCTGGAGAGTTTGTAGAAGCATAATATCCTTGAACTGCTTCCCTGAGGTAGCCCAAGAAATGGCAATAATACACTCCTGTAAAAATCTTTGGAGGATTTTAATAAGACATGATAGACACACTGAAGCCAAACAATAAGAATGAGAGATATTACCAATAGAATAAGCCATGGGGATAAGGAGGAAAGGATATTAATAGGCTGTGAAGATGTTAGCTGTTGTGCCCTATCTTTAAATTTTTTACTCCATCTCTATCTATGTCAGATTTATTGGGGAAGAAACAACATCTTCCCCTAAGAAGAGGCTATAGCTTACCTTTTTCAGCTGTGAGGAGATCTAATCCCCTCTCATTTTGTAGGAACACTGCTTCTAATGACTTGATTTGATCTTTGGTTGCAGAAATCTGTAAGGCAATGTTATTAAGGCTTTCTTTTAGAGCTGTGGATACATTTTGGAATTGGCTGATTGACACCCCTAATCTGCCAATTCTGTCTGAATCCTGGTTAAGAGGCCCAGTCCCACTACTAAGGGGGTAAGACCGATACCTCTTTTTGTGTGTATAAAGCTGATAACATGGACAGGAATAATTTCTGAGACAATAGTGTAGGAGACAGAGGGAATCAGAAAAACATGAGTAGAAACTCCCCTCCAGTTAGTAGGTAGACATTTGTATACATGGGACCCTCACAGAAAGAAGATTGCTTTGGAGGGAGAGAGGCATCCCATTGAGTCAACTGAGAGGAGGGGCTTTAGCAGGTCTGTATTTTGTTCTCTTTCATATGAGCAAAAGGAGATAGAGAGGGAGGCCATTAAAAGGTGTTGTAAGAGATGGGAAGAAGCAATCATAGGTGTCGGTTTTCATGATAAATTGGTGGGTTTGTAGATAGAGGAAAAGCTGGGAGTGAGGTATGAATAACAGTTTGCAGTTACTTTTGGAGAAGGGATTTGGATAGAGTCCTGGTGTGTTAAAGACACAATGGCATTGGGGAAGAGTCTCCTGCTACAGAAGTCTGACATGGCTGTAGTGAAGCTACACTGTGGGGAGGGAATGAGAAGTAGATACATGAAATTTCATTGTCCTCTTCCTATCTATTAAAAGGCAGGAATGTTGGGTTTAACTGTGAGGACAAACATGTTAGGACCAGACCACTCCTTCCTTGTAGGTGGCTTACTGGAAACTCCCCAGCAGACACTAAAGACTAACAAAGGAACAGTTGGTAGGTAACCTTTATCATCCTGGATGGGTGCATGGACATTTGAGCAGACAGTAACCTAACTATAACTTATCTTTCTTGGTTGCCCAGCAACAGTATTACTTTATGACTTTTTTGGTACTTATTTATTATCTCCCTGTATCTAGTCAAAGCCTGTGTGTGGCAGTAGGCTCTAGCTCTCTTTTTGGCAGTGGGGAAAGCTTTGATCTATCTGGTAAGGTGTCAATGAAAACTAGAACCCTTTGGTGCTTTTACTAATATGTGGAACATATTAGTAAAATTCACTTGCCAGTCTGACCCAGGTAAGTGACCTCTTGCCTGATGGGTGTGAAAGGGGGGGGATGTTTGATAGCGGTTTAGTTTTGGAGTATATATTGCAAGAGGATAAGATTTTCTTTAGACTTTTGTGGAAGTTAAGATTACAAGCAATATAAGTTTTAATAAAATGGAGTAAAGACAGAGGATTAGAGTAGAAGACTTGATGGAGGGCAGTTAGTATGGGTTTAATTTGTTTTTCTGTTAGAACAAGAGTATTATTAAGGAACGAGTATCCTTTGTGTTGGTTAGTCCCCTGAATTTTTAATAGTTCTATTTCTTTTGGTGTGTAACTATAATGAATTTGTCCAATGACATGGAGAGGGGGGCATTTTTGGTCTGCCAGTTTAGCTGTGGTGTCTGCCAAATTATGACTAATAGAATAAGAAGATGTTACCCTCTTGGTGTGCCTAAGAGTGAAGGATGGCAGCTATATAAGGGAGAGTAGCTATTTGTAAAAGGGACATAATATGTTATGACTTGCATTGGTAATTGGGGATCCCTTAGTTGTTAAGAAGCCCTGTTCTTTCCATATTTGGCTATTTGAATGGATTATCTTTTATGTGTATTTTGAGTCTGTGTAAATGTTAACTGTCTTTTTTTTTACCTTTGTATGCTCATATAAGAGCACACAGTTCTGCCTGTTGAGAGGTAGTTGTAGGAGGAAGACTATTCACTTTTATAATGGTGTATGTATTACCATTTTGGTGTCTCTCAACTATTGTGTATCCTGCTCTAGCTGCAGAGGTAGTGGAGGCTTTTTTAGAACTGCCATGTATAAACCAGGTGGGGGCATCAGGTATGGGGATATCTAGGATGTAATTAAAGGTAGTAAGTGAGTCATCAAGTAGCTCAATACAGTCATGAGCTGGGGGCTCTAGGTTACCTGGGATGTGTGAGTGTAAGAGGGTATCAGGGTTTAGTTGCTGACATCACCAGAAAGTTAGATCAGGTTGTAAGAGAAAAGAGTGTAAGATCTGAACACGAGTTGGGGAGAAGTTAAGAGATTTGTGGCTCATTAAGTCTTGAATGCTATGAGATGACCAGATTGTCATAGATAAATTAAAAGTTAATTTTTGAGCTTCTGGTATTAAGAGAGCTCCTGTGGCCAATAATTTTAGGCAGGCCAGCCAGTCCCTATAAATGAGGTCTAGTTGTTTTTAGAGGTAGGCTATAGAAGTTATTGAATCTACTGCACCTTGGGCCACTAGGCACAAAGCTTGGCCTTTGTCTGCATGTAGGTATAGAAGAACAATTTTGTTAGAATTTGGGATGGAGAATGCAGGTACTTTTGATAAAAAGGATCAGGAGCATCATGGGGCAAGATATAGTGTCACCAGGGTCACTTGTAGTAGCTTCATATAATGGTTTGGCTATTATTGAAAAATTAGGAATCCAAATTCTAATATACCCCATTATTCCTAGAAAAGAAAGGATGTCTCTTTTTGTCTTAGGGGAAGGAATTTGGAGTATGGCAGTTTTTCCATTTTGAGGTATTTGACAATATCCCAGAGTTAATAAAAGTCCTATGAATGAGATTGAAGTTGAAATAAGTTGGGCCTTATTTTTTAATGCCTGATATCCCCAATGTGCTGATGAATTAAGATTAATGGCGTGGGTTTTACATAAGGATTTTGTGGGGCTACATAGAAGGAGGTCATCTACATATTAGATGAGCTTGCTTAGGAAAAGATTGAGAGAATTGAGATCATGCTGTGGGGCTTTGCCAAAATGTGAGGGGAGTCTCTGAATCCCTAGGGGTGGCCTGTCCATGTTAATTGTTGGGTATAATGAATAATGATATCTGTCCACATAAAGGCAAATAAGGGATGGGGGGAGGGATGTAAGAGAATCATAAAGCAGGCATCCTTGAGATCTAGGACTGACAAGAAAGAAATTTGGGGAGGAATGTGGGAGAGAAGAGCATAAAGGTTAGGAACCACACAATTAATAGGGTTAAGCACAGCACTTATATTTCTGAGGTCTTGGACTAATCTAAAGGAACCATTGGGTTTTTTAGTTGAAAGGATGGGAGTATTGTAAGGAGAGTTAGCAGAGATTAATAGATGAGAGGTTTTTAGTTGATCTATAATTAATTTTACTCCCATGTGTCCCTCCCTGCCCAAGGGATATTGTGGGATGACAATGAGGATGGAGGGATTTTAAGAGTAATCTTAATAGGACTATGATGTGAAGCTCGGGAGGAGTGGATGTGGCCCAAATTTGGGGATTGACTTTCTGTACGAGGTAGGGAAGAGAGGTTTTGGGCTGAGGAAGTACCTGTATAGGAAGAATAAATATTATGGGATGGCCAGAATTAATGGATGGGATAAAAATTGTGGTTTTAAGTATATAGAGGATATTGCATCTTAATATTAGAAAAGGACAAGCTGGAATAAGAAGAAAGGGATGTGTAAAGGACTTAGATCCAAAAGTACAATAGAGAAAGGGGTGTTATGGTTGCTGTGTTTGGTGTACCATCTACTCCAATAATAGGGAAGGAGGCCTTTTTAAAGAATCCACATATTGGGTTAAAAGTGATCTGGATGCCCCAGTATAATGGAAGAAAGAAATATGTTTTCCTGATACTGTACCAGTTACCCATGGATCAGTGGACTTGCCAGTGGCAAAGGCTTTATGTTCTGTTTCTTGTCAGTCTCCAAACAGAAACATTATTATTGGATCCTCATTTGGGGGGCTCTTAGGAATTTGAGGCTGAACATAAGTAAAAAACTGTTTTCCTTGTGGACAGTCCATCCTTTAATGTCCCCATTGTCCATATTGTGGGCAAAGCCTTGTTGGTGGACATAGATTGGGGCAATATTTTGCCCAGTGTCCTGTGATTCTGCATCAGAAGCCGGCCTTGTAGACCTGTTTGCCTCATCTGTTCAGTGGGTTTTTTGGGTCAGTGTGGGGTGTCTGCTTTTGGTTTTGGAGGATGGAGGCCAAAATTTGATATTTTGTGTAGGTATTTTTATCTCTTATTTTTTAGGCTTCCTTGTTACTATTGTTAAAATCACTAAAGGCTGTATTTGTTAATACCTATTGATGGGTATGGGGGCCCTCTTCAAGTTTTTGGAGCTTACTTCAGATGTCTGGAGCTGACTGACTAATAAAACAGAGATGTAAGAAAATACGGCCCTTTTGGGAGGCAGGGTTTAAATAAGTGTATTTAATCATTGTCTCCATGAGGTGATTAATAAAGAAGGCTTGATTTTCATCTTGGTAGCTCCATTGAGGCTTGGTCTTAGGTAGTGCCTCAGCAGTGAGGGGATGTCTATTGGGATGCTGTTCATGGAATTGGTCATCATGTTGTTCTGCTGCCTTCCATATTCTCTCTTTTTTGTCCTTTGTGAGGGTTCATTAATAATGTTATAAATGTCACCCATGTGAAGGCATAGACCTTAGTAAGACAGAGGAATTTCTTATGGTATCTTGTTGGATTGTCTGAAAATGAGCCCAACAATTGTTCAATTTGGGAGATATCTAGCATGGAAAAAGGAATGTGGATTTTGACTGTCCCTTCCATTCCTGCTACCTCTTGTAGGGGGAAATGGGAACTGAAGGGGGATGTGTAGATGTGGATAGTTGTAGGAGTATAGGAATGTGTGTTCTGGATCAGATGTGAGGAGGAGTCAAAGGAAAGGAAGGTACCGTGATTGAGGAAGGGTTTTCTAGAGAGAGAAGGGAGTAAGAGTCTTCTGGAGAGGAGAGGGTGCTTGGAGGATTTGGGTTAGGGGAAGAGGATTGGAAGCAGGAGCTGAGGGGGAGGGGTGAGAATCAAGAAGAAGGACTTGGAAGGGGGCTGCTATTTGAACAAAGGGAAAGTTGGGACATGAGATAAAAGAAAGTCTGAAGATAAGGGGCCTGTAGCCATTGGCTGTTTCTCACAATAAAATGGTCAGGATCTCAAAAAACACTGGGATCAAAAGTAATAATTTAGTCCATTTTGAAGAGTTATGTAATCTGTATTGTGGCAAAATTTTTATGGAAAAGTGGATGAGATTTGCTTGTTTTAAATTATCTTTTAGGCATAATTTCGTGAGGTTATGCAGGAGGCATTCTAGGGGTGAGTCAGAGGGAATTTTAGAGTGGGTATTGTGCATGGCTAGGGTTAGGAAGCTTTCTCTAGAGCATACCTTGGAGAAAGCTTACAAAACCAGAAAAAATGAACCTGGGGCAGCAGGTCGACATCTCTAATCCATGTAGCCAGGGATCAGACTCACAGGGGCCATATGGATGGAAGGTGAGAGGAAGGGGAGACATAGGAAGAGCAAAGGTGAGAATAGCCAGAGTCTAGTACACGGAGGTGCAACAGAGGGCCAGATGGAGAGTCCATGTCTTACCCATCCCTGTAGAAATTGGAGCCAGTGCTGAGTGTGCAGAATGGAATCAGAGAAGGGCCCTGCAGGAGATTGTAGAGGAATAGGAAGTTAGGGGACTATGTATGGTGAAAAGGTCAGACCCCAGAGCAGTGTGACTATTAGGTAGAAAAAGTCAATTAATAATAACTTTTGGGCTTGAGTCCAATCAGAAGGGGCAGTTTCACCTAATCCTATTCCCAAAAGAACTGTCAGTATGATGGAGAGCCTTAGCAGAAAGTGATAGATTCATATAGAAGATAGTGAGGAGGAAAAGAAGGGAAAGAAAGAGAGTTTTAGAGAGAGGTTGGGCTGTTTGGGGATGGAGTTGAACACCAGCCACATCCCCCTTGGGAGCTTAGGCACCTCTTGGCCCTATTACATTTATATAAGCCCCAGATTGGACACCCCATGGGGGTGCATCATTGAGCATATGAATATTGCCACAGAATCATGGTAGCCTGAGAAGGGTGTTCCCCCAGCACGAAACTCTCTCCTGGGTTTTGGCACAAAATGAAAGGAAAATGAAGAAGCAAAAGAGAGAGACCTAGAAAGAATCTGCAACCTTGCAAGCAGGAGGGAGAGGAAACCTGATAGGGCTCTCAGCCATCAGGGTAACACTCTGAGATGGGAGAGACACTATTTTTTGTGTGCCATTATTAAAACCTGGGGGTGAGAGGCTGATAGTATTAACTGTATTTTCAGAGCAGGAGTTGAAATGATTGGTCAAGTGAGATACTTCAAATTTCCTCAAATATTTAAACAAGAACAACACAATTTTGTGTAAACTTATATAAAGGTCAAAGTTCTGTAGTGGTAAAGCCCATGTGCTATGTCAAAATTTTATTTTAAATGGCTCTAATAAGATTCAATGAATTTGTTACTACAGCTGCTTTAACTTAGCTTTCTGGTTCCTGAGTCCATGCTTACATTTACAAATGAGGGAATATAAAAAAGAATATGAAGTGTGAAGTGCTCAGTACAAGCATTGGGAAGTGCTCTGTTTTTAAAAGCTAAGTCCATTCAGTGTCTAGGAAAGTAAAGACATTTAAAGTGGGAGAAGAAAACACTGTAAAAGGAGATATAGGAGAAATTCAGTAACTAATGTTGATTTTGTAATGAGGGCTAAAAGCTGCTTTTTTTCTGAGGAGAACTTACTCCTTGCTTGGGCCACAAATTAAATGAAGAGAAAGCAATTAGATGATAGCAACATTTGTTATCCACAGAAATGTGAGGAATGAGTTGACAGTAGGGAAAATGTAAAGTGAACTATAAAAATGGGGAAAACTATCTTTTGGTTATAGGCAGCTTGAGTGCTGGTAGATAACAGTGCATGTTACTCAAAATGATTTTTTGTCCCTTTTGTCTTTCTCTCTCTCTCCCCTTACTGGGGGTCCCAAGGTTAACATTCACTACTCTTCAATTAAACCAGACAATCTCCCACTTATTTCATGCTGACCACCAAGAAGAAGTAAATCTCTGTGAAACAGACATACTGACTTCAGGGATGTGGTACCAGTAAACCAGAAGATAAGACCCAAGGCCAGCACCTGTTGTGGGACATGCATTTTGTCACCTACTTCAAATTGAGTCCCTGAACTCCCCTGTAAAAAGTGGACATTTTGTCTTGTTGTTTGTGAATTCACATTGAGGGCAGGAGACCTGTTTTCTGTGAACAATTTTAAGAAGCTTCTATCAGTAAGTGTTGGGGAGAAGAGCTCAAAATATGATTAAAGTTATATTAGACTTCAATACCAGTATCAGTCCACTTGATTGTTTCACAGAGTGGTCATGCTTTTCTTGGTGAGAATTTCAGTAGCTTCATATTCTTTCCAGCAATTGCTATGATCAGTCTTTAAAAGTTAGACTTTCTATTAGGAAGACTTTCTGTCCTGTCAGTTACAAGTCATTGTGGTTTTAATTTTCATTTCCCTAAATTATAATAATGCTGACCATCTTTTCAAGTACTTGTTTTCTATCAATGTGAATTATCTGTTCAAGTGAGTAGTTTATTTTATGAGTCTGGGATTTTGAATTTTTTTTTTTTGGCAGCATTGTGGTTTGAACTCAATGCTCTATGCTTGCTAGGCACGCACTCTACCACTAGATGCACTCTGATAACTTTATTCAGTTTAGTATTCTTAAAAAATTGATATTCAGGATATAAATGCATTTTCTCATATATGTGTGTGTGTGTATAAATTTCAAGTAGAGTTTCTTTTAGCTGAAATTTGCAAACTTTTAAGTTCTTAATTCTGTGTTTGCATGTATGTAAATGGAAAAATGGTATTTGTTGAAACTATTCCATGAATAGTTGGAGTAGTAAAGGAGAATATTGGAGAGGGTGAATTGAAGTATAATATATTTGATGTATTGTAAAATATTTGTAAAGGCCACAATGTATCCCCACTAAACACAAAAATGAAAAAAGAAAGCCAAGCATTAAAAACAATAATCTTTTTTTAACTCAAGGGCATAAGGATTTTTTTTTAAATGGTATGGTCTTTAGGTTCTGCCATTAGGTCTATAGTTTTGCAGTCTGTATGAAGAATATATATTTTTTTACATTGGGATACCTGATTGTTCCAGTAATAGTCATTGAAAATACTACAATTACTCCAGCTAATTACCTTTGGCCTGTGCAGAAAATTAGTTGATCGAATACATTTTAAGTGTTCTTTCATATTTTCTATTCTATGTAATATTTATATATGAGAATCAATACATGAATATCACAGATAAGTAATAAAAAGTAAAATAGAAATCAGTAAAATAAAAATCAGAAGAAGAATTGAGAAAATTTAAACAGCAAAAAGTTGGTTATATGATATTATTGTTTAAATCAATACATGCCTGTAATGCTGTTACCAGCGGAACCTGGTAACCAAAGCCGGAAAAAGATGAGGGGACTACTGAGTCCTGCTCAATAGCCACTTTAATGAAGTATACATTGCTTTTTATAAACTCCTTTTACACAGAGAGCATTAGGTCAGGAAAAGCATGCCAAGTATTGTGTGTCAAGGTTACATTAGCACAGGGAAGCACAGTTAAAATTAACTCTTTATTATGTCTCCTTTAAAATGGGAGCAGAGAAGCAGGAGAAGCACATGGTCAACATAACTTTCTTATTCACAACTGAAGGACACAAAGCCATCTGGGAACCTTGAATATTGTTTTTCTGGATGTCTTGCTTTCTCACAAGGCCAGATACCAACTCACATAGCACAGTCTGGTTTAATACTTCTGCCCCAATTCCTTGAAGGTTTCTCACAAGGCCAGATGCAGACTAACACCGGCACAGTTTGGTCTGAGAATTTTGCCCCAGTTCCTTGGAGCTTTCTCACAAGGCCAGGTACCACCTCACACAGGCAATGTCCCATTGTTGGCTCTGACACATGCCTATCAAAAATAATGAAAACAAAAATATCTAAAGCTAAGAATTGAATGAGGTAGAACAAAAGCCCTACACATAAGAGAAAAAGAAATATTGGAATAATTTTATATTAATGATAGATAAATGATTTTTAAATTGATACCTTTATCAGTGTAGATAAAATTTATAAATTGCATTTTAAAATAGGAAATCTGAATAGCTCCTTATGCAATAAACAATATGAATTCACAATTCACAAAGAAATCTTTGTCCAGACACTGGCAACATAAATGCAAAGAAGTGTTTAAAAAATCATAACAATTGTATGAAAATATATCAGAGAAAGGGTGAGTTCACTAGCCATCATATCTCTAAAAGCAGATCTGAATGCAATCTAAGTAATGGGACCCCCAGAACTGCACTGTGAAATCCATTGTTATGTTTGTGACAGGCTGTTTCCCATGAGCTCCTTCAAATAGTAACTAAGAGTGGCAGGACTCCTGAGATACTCTTTGCTTAGAGACTCTGGAATTCCCTAATGGCTGATTGGAAGACTTCCAAGTGGCCTTGCTGCACTGTCTTTAGAAATTCCTACATTCTAAGAAGCTTCTCCTCAGTTATCCTTTTCTCCTGTCTCCTTTACTGCAAGACAGACATGCATTGCAACCTGTCACTCCCCTATTTTCCCCAGCATCTTCAACATTTTTCCCAGAGGCAGTTTGCCTAATGAAATGATTATATGTTGAACCCCTTCGACTTCTCTCCTCAGAGACTAAATCACGAGGAATATATTGTGTGACACTAGCAGAGGAGGCAGGTGGATCTATGGTAGAGAAGAGGATGTGTTTCCCTGTGTAGTAAATGTCACAGGTAGTCAATCCTTGGACAATTTGGTGGTTTAAACATGAATGTTATCACTGGGGTGAACTGGGAAATTATCCTAATGAGAGGATTTGTTGTGTTGGTGTGACACTTTTTTCCTGAAGAATTGTAGGAGGAATATGCACAGAAAGAACAAAATGAGGAGGTTTTTGCTAAGTACTGATACACTGAGGGAAAGAAAGGACAGAGAAGGCTTCTAACTCAATAAAAGCCAAGTTTAGAAAGCCATGGTGGATCTTGCAGCAATGCACAAAGGGCCCCTGCCTCCTGCAGAGGATGGACGGAGATGTTTGAGCAGTGTGCTGCGTACCTCTCTGTTGGAGTCTCAGGGTTCTGGAGGCATCTCAATGCTTAGCCAAGGCAGATGTGTTAGGAATAGGTCAGGGTACTGATGTAGAAACCTGACATCCTCAAAGTTGGGACCTGAAAGTGTTGAGTCTGACCTGGTTCCTCAAGTCACACAGGTGACAAGACTCCCCTTGTAGGAGCCAGCACTGCCAGTGTGACAGAAGATCTGCAGAGAGCACTGCCTGTAATAGCAGTAGACACAAAAACCCTGTCATGCTCTCTGTCCCTGGATGCCAGGCATGACAAAGTTTAAATCTCAGCATAACTTAGATGGAGGCAAGCCTCAGTTTGCATCACCTTGCAACCTAATGTGGATATGGATCTTCTGCTTATGGTTTTGGCCTTCTTCCATGTCCTGTAACTGTGTGCATCATCAATGCCAACCATGTACCTGTTCAAAGTCAGGAGCTACAGAGGTTCCCATGTGAATGAGGTGTTCATTCCCTAGCCCTAAGGGAGCCTGCCCTCAGGTCTGGAAAGCATATGAACACTAAGGGAAGTGCTGCCTTTGTGACCTTGCATGACCTTGCACTTATCCATATATACCATGTGGTGAAATCTTAAACCATAGCTAACCCAAGTCCTAGCCTGACACATCGTGATCCTCTCAGAAAACTAGAGGATGGAGACTCTGAGATCATCTTCTATTTACTTTTTCTCCCCTGGGAGGCTGTCATGAACTGGTCTTTCATCAGTACTGAGTTAGTTCTAACCAAAGAGAATACTGGAATGGAAAGTACTTCTGTCCAGAGGCTTATGATGGAAAAATTAAGACTGCTTCTTGACTCAACCATGCATACTAAAGAATTTGTAACTCAGGGTTAGATCAATCAAAAGTAAAATTTTAGCATTCCCTAAAAGGAATTGATCTGGTATTTGACTAGCCTACTCTGTCATACCTTAGGCTACAGGATGAAGTATACTCACTAGTCCTGTAATTCACCTGAGTAATCCTACCTGCTAAGATTGTTCACAATACCTTTGACTCTCAAATGATGCAGTTCTTTTTTTATACAAGTGAGATTTACACCCCAAAGTACACCATGAGGGTCTCTTCCTTAGGGGCATTGCTGCCTTGTGCTCCTAAGTACCAATGGGGACTAGGGTATATACTGCATCTCCCACATGCTTGATGGGAACACATCATGTTTGTCAATCCATTAGGCAAGAAACTGTGTGTCATGGTGAGGTACTCAAAGCATGTTCCTCTTTCAACACCATCATCTTCCCTTCAGTTTTTTTCTCACTCACTTTCTCCTCCATGAAGGAGCTTTGCTATGCTCCTACTGAGGTGTTTGCCTTCTAAATGGAAAATATACTCACATGATCTACAGCCAAATGTCAACAGTGTCACAACAAATTTTCTCCTTTATGTAGTAGAATATTTTATTTGGGAAGGGGACCCTGTCTGCCTTCCCTATATGGGAGATAAAAACTCACCCAGCAGATTCTCCCCACCATCCTCACTCTCCACTGCTCTAGCCATGTGGGACCTTCCAGCCTCTTATCTGATCTGGACTCACAGGACACAGTGGTCCAGGGTCAGGCTTTTGACCAAGCCGGGCCAATCAGAGTCCTTCTCTGGTGTTGTGGTTTGGATATGGTTTGTCCCTCTGAAACTCATGTGGAGGTTTAATCCCCACTATGAGGTCTTAAATGGTGAAAACTTAGTCCACCTGTTGTGTTTTCTAATGACCAGAGACAGCATGTCCCTTGACATGACTGGGAGTGACTGGGGATTGAGAAAAAAGACACAAAGACAGACATACAGAAAAGCTTGGATCGGGTGGGTCCAGCACTCCTGATGAGAGATGCTGGCCACCCCCCTCTTCTTCCAGGTGCATTTATTTATACGGCAAGGATGGGAAAGTGGGATAAAGTGCAGGTCAGGTTCTCACGGGTACAGTTGCATATGCAGCAGGATCAGTGCAGCTCTGGCATGTTGTTATTTATGGCAGACTACCTTGACTGAGTCAACATATCCTGTTTTCCCTGCAAGATAACCTTGATGAACCTTGCCTCTCCTTGGCTGGGTCTCTGCCTATCAGCCAAGGGGCCCTTTGACACAGCCATGCTCATACCAAGGTCTATCACCACTACCTCAGTCTCCCTACTTGCAAGGCAGCCTTGCTGAACCTTGCTCAATTCCTTTTTACCAGGGGCCCTTGCCTTCTCAGCACAAAGGTCTTGGACACAGCCTTGCACATGTCAAAGTTTCTTCTCAGTCTACTTAGTTGCTGGTCTCCCACAGTGTTTAAAGGTGGAGTCTTTAGGAGGGGATAGAATTAGATAAGCTCATTGGGGTGGAGTCCCATGATTAAATTCTGGTGACTTCATGGGAAGAGGAAGCAACCAGAGCACACATACACACTTGCACTCCTTGACTTTTGCCATGTGATGCCCTGTGCCACATAAGGACTCTACATAAGAAGGCCATTAACACATGTGGCCCCTTGTCCTTGGACCAGAATTGTGGGCAGAGATAAACCTCTTCTCTTTGCAACTTACACAGTATGTGGGACTCTGTTATGAACAACAAAAAACAGACTAAGACCTGGGGATTTTAATCCAGAGCTAGAGGAGAGATCGCTTTCCCCTTTGATCAGAAGGTATGAGAACAAATGCTGGCATTAGTACTGTAGAGATACCAAAGCCGGAGACCATGAAACATTGACACCAAGAGGAAGAAGGAGTAGAAGTGCTGCAGGGCCCATAGGCAACCAGAGCTCCAGCCACCATAACTTCCAGTGCACCCAGCTCTGACCTGTATAGACTTGGAGGAAGAGGCCTGTCTGGAAAACTGCACCTGCCATTGAAAGTGGCCTAGTTATGAAGGTGCAGCCACCCCCCACCCCAGACACTGTCTGCTTAGGGTCAGAGAAGACCCTGGCTATGACTCTTAAGATCCAGAGCTGCAAAGAAGCCTGTTTCTGACTCTAGAGCACCAACACTAGCAGGGCCCATGTGAAGGGCATTCCTTGGTCCACCCATAGTCATCTGCTTAACTCCCCACACTATACAGGAGTCAACTGGAGCCCAGAAAGCAAAGATTTTCCAAGCCCCATTCAGAGCCAATGTTGGTAGCTAGGTGTCCTGATGCCTAGCCCACAGGAGAGTGGGTGAGTCTGGCCCCAAGAGTGAGGTCTTCAGCTCTCCATGTTCTCTCAGGGTATCATCTGGGCTTATTGAGCCCAGTCTGGGATATGGAATTAGGAGGCTCAGTCTCCATTCTGAAGAAAATCTTGACCTGAAGAAAGACATAATTCCCATGCTTGGGGACCTCCCCGTTTCATAATAATGACACATCTCTGTCCTCAGGAAGCTCCCAGCATGATGGAGACACTAGCAAGTACAGATGGCCAAGCCTAAAATTCCAATTTGAATAGCAAAAATGTAATTTCATGGTTTAGTGACACTTAGACAGGTGGTTTGGAATTATTTTTGACTTCAGTGAGAAAGGCTTCCTGGAGAAGGCTGGAAAACAAGGAGCAAGAGCTATCGCTAGACCACTAAAGTCACAGGGTCTAAGGCTGAGAGAAGCTGGAGCTGGTGAGGGAAAAGGCATAGAGGGTGATTGTCCTCAATGAGTTAATTTTCTGAATGCACACACAGGCACACTTGAAACATGTCAGACCTATGTGCACACACATGCACACCTACATGCAGTTATCCACATGGTTCCATGGCGTGTGTAAGGAGCAGCAGCTGTCTCCTTCCTCAGTTTTTCCATATGTGTGTATGTGTATAAAGTCACATTTCGGTGATGCTACCTCTGAATTGGGGATTTGTATGTAGGGTTCCCAGGAAAAGTTCTTGGAAACACCCCTGTCAGGAATAGAGGAGGGAGGACTGGGCAACATGGTACTCTGTGAAGAGTTGGGAGGGAAGGCCCTGCTGCTGTCCCACATGGGGTGAGAATAACCATCCTCTATACTTGTGATCTACCACCCACTAGACACCAGGTTGCCCTAGTTAGGGCAACCTTGATGGAGGGGAGCTTTTCACCCAAGTGCCACAACAGGGAAGAGGGACTCAGCTTGTAGCTCTCAGTTATCAATACCCCACAGCTAGAAAATGGGTACTTTGTCCTGTAGGGAGGTTAAGTGGGCAACAATTTGGAGTTCACTGTAGTCTGAAGCATGAGATATTCCATGTACTTCATACTGCAGGTTTCCCTTGAGGCTAACCTGCTTTGTTTGGGGTCTTCTCTCTGCAGTTTTTTCTTTCTTTTTTTTTTTTTTTTTTTTTTGGTGCCTTGCCTGCTTTCTTGCCAGTCCCTTACATATCACTCCATTATCTGGGACTGGCCTTTCCAGCTGCAAGCACCAGCTTCTGTTTCCCCCTCAGAAAGCCAAGAGTCAAGGATCCCTCCAGGTCTGTAGTCACTCTTCCGCAAAGCAACAGGTCATCTCTGCACACAGGGGGTTGAGTCATGAGAAGGTGTTAGGAACACTGTCTGTTGTTAGTGCCACCCATTGTGGCAAGGCTGAGATTCTTCATTTCTCTGTAAGCTGACAGTACACTGGGAGGCTTTGTTATTCAGAAAGCTCTGACAGTGGCAGATTGCTTTAAACTTACCCACAGAATCCCCTTCCCTGCTTAATGCTGACTTCTGCTGACACCACCATTATCTCTATTTACCCTCATCCAGCCCTGGGGAGAGAAAGAGTCCAAAGGCCTCTGGATGCCAAGAAAACCTTAATTCCTTCTCCTTTGGGGAAGATGTGAGCCACAGAGGGCCAGCTTTGAGATGAAGGATCTGCTCACCTGGGCTGTGACCACATTCCATCTTTCCTGAGATGTACATCTGTTTCCACACCTCACTGCTCTTGGAATTAGGATCTGTGCAACAACTGATGGTATATCCCAGTTTAATTAGTGGTGTGCTCCCTTCACGGTGAGTAAAATAATGGATGCTTTAAAATCCATGCTATCTTAGTATCAATGAGCATTCTGTATCCACTTGGGACTTACTGTATTCTTTTCTCCTGATGGGGAGAAAGGGAATGCAGGCCAGGACATGTTTAGCATCACCTGCAATGGGTTTGTCCCCTGCAGCCTCTCAGTGTTGTGGGGTATGGCAGTGCTGCCAGGGGTGGCCAAAGGTAAGAAGCCTAGGAATCTAGAAAGAAAATGCTGCTGTAAAATAGAGGTAAAGGTGATGAGCTCCAAATGGAGGAGGAGCACAGCTGGACCTTGCCTGGAGGCAAGCAGGAAGGAGATCCCTAAGCCAGGATCCCTAAGTTAGGATGGTTTCCCTGCCCAGTTTCACTAGGAATCCAGGTTTCTTTCACTGCTCCACAGAGGCCTTCGTAAACCCAGGTGTCATCTGAGTTGACTCCAGGGGGAGGTGGCAGCAGTAGGAAGACACTGAGATTGGAGCCTCTTTCAACCACAGCAGGCACAGGAGGAGTTTCTGTAGGTGCAACCTCAGGTGCAGGCATGAGTGAAATGGTTCTGCCAGAGAGAGATGGCAAGTATAAGGTGCCAAAGTACCTGCTGGGCAGTGCAGACTTAGAGTCCTGCTGGGCTGGGACCTGGTGCTTCCTTGCGGACCCTGCAGGGATTCTGGCAAGCTTAGGCCATCCATCATGCATCCATCCACTCACATATATGTGCTCAACTTCATGCCAGACACTGAACTTTGTGCTGTAGTGTCAGTGGTGAAGCCAACAGTAAAATTGCCCTCCCCTCTAGGCTTCCACTTTCTACCTGGGGAGACATAAGACACATGTAGAAGGACAGCGGCATTGCCTTCCAGCCTTTTGACTAAGACCAGGTATAGAATGGCAGGGATGCTAAGTGCTACAGAGAAAAATGAAACAAAATCAGGGGACTGGGGAGATGTAGGAATTCCGCTGTGTGCAGAGTGAGCAGGAAAATCCTGGGGAGATTGACGAGACCTAAGGAAATGAGGAAGTGAGTGTGAAGATATCTATAGGAAGCAAGCTTCAGACTCAGCAAGCAATGGGTGCAAAGACCCTGTGGGAGGAGCGAACTTGGGATTGTCCACAACTGACAAGAAGAGCAGTAGCTAGAGTAGAGAAAGCCAAAGAGAGAGAGGGAGGAGATGAGAGTTGGAAGGTAAGCAGCATCACACCTTGCAGGGCTTTCTGGGCCATGGGAAGGAATTTGGCTGGTACGCTCAATGAGAGGAAGCTGTGCAGGGCTGAGCAGAATGGTATTATGTAGCTGAGGTTTTAACAATAGGTGATTGGGGTCAGATTCAGGAGAATGGGACACCACTAGAAGCTGTTGGAATCTCCTGGCAAATGATAATAGTGGTAGGAGTATTGGTATATTTAGAAGGTGGGGTTGACAAGATTTGCTGACAAACTGGCTTCAATTGTGTTCCAGTGATCTGTTGCACCTGGGTCTTTAAAATGAGAGAATTTATGTACTAGAGCATTTCCCTGCCTTGGTCAAGAAATATGCAGCAGCTGATGGGAAGTGGTTTTTCTGCAGTGGAAAATGCAGGGGAGAAATGAAGTTTTCCATAACATGCTGGGATCTCATTCTTGTCCTTTGAAAACCAGTGGTGCCTCCTTATAAGATTCTCTGTCCTGAGTGTGAGCCTTCAGAAAGCTCAAAGCACAGTTTTTTTTGGCTCACACATGTTCCTTAGACATATGGAAGAACAGCCAGAGAGCCATCTTCCTTTTTGAGACCAGAGATACACAGTGACCTGCCCAGTCTCACACAGAAAGTCAGTGACCAGCTAGGGCCTTGGCACCTCTTCCAGCCCAGACTGAAAGCACACCTCTTCCACCAACTGAGGCAGAGAGAGAGGCAGAGACAGGGAAACTCTAAATTGGTGTTTGTCCTTATGTGCAATGTGAGGGTCTGGAGTGACAACCTACTGCTGGTGGGGCTGGTGGCTTTGAGGGCCCTGGTCTGATACTTGAGCAACGTGGATGGAGCCAGTTTTGATGGGACTTCCTGTGGTCCTCACCCAGAGGCTTGCTAGGGCACAGATAATGAGTCCTGAGGGTACTGCAGCAAGAAAGGGGAGGCCAGAAAATAAATAGAAAGGCTGGTGTTCTGACAATGAGGTAGGGGGAGGGGATGGCCAAGCAGAGAGATAAAACTTAAAGAATTGAAACATGAAGCTCACATAGTAGTGGCAAAATGAAATAGCCAATGAAGTCACATGCAGCCATATGTGGTTTGAGCTTTGCTTTTTGATTGTATAACCTGCTTGCAAGGGTATATAAAGTGAGACCCCTTTGTTCTCAGGGCTCAGCCTTTAGACATGAGTCCATTGGGTCTGTGCTGGCACAATAAACATTGCTTCCTGCTATTCTGCCTCAGAGACTCATATCTCAGCTCAATTTCCTGCAACAGTACCACATTCAGTAGCGTGATCTAGGGTCAGAACCTACATTTATAGCTTTGCTGATGCTGCCCAGGTCAGCCATGCATTGAGAATGACTGGCCTAGAGAAAACACTCCCAGACATTCACAGGCTCATGCTGGAGAATTAGGTAGGAGGGAAAGCATGAGACTCCTCTGCACCTATTTATCCACTTAGTTACAACCACAGTTATATCCACCTGGTTAAACACCATAGCAGTTATTTTCATAGTTTTTAAAGTTTTAAAAGAAAGTAAGCAATTCATGCATGAAGTGAATGACTAGCGATGGCTAGTACAGTTGTGGGCCTCAACTCCCCATAGAAAAGAAGAAAAAGCCAAGGACAATTTTCCCCAATAACAAAATAGGGAGAAATCCCTTGATGTATCAACTCAATTTCCACTGCCAGAAGAGAGGGGAAGGAACCAGGGGCCCCTCAACCTTCCACTTTTTATACAAATCACAATGACCTGGCATCCACAGTAAAAAAAAAAAGAGTATCAATGGTGTCTCAGAAGCAAGAGTATCTCCCAGGAGGTGAAAATTTAGCAAGTGAAAATTTTTAGCAGGTGAAAATTTAGGGGGACAGAAACATTTGCTGTTTATCATGCAGGAAACTGAGAGCAAAGAAGACTTCAAATGACAGGTCTTGTCTAGCATATTTATGTGGGGGGTTGGGATTCTTGTTGAATTACTGTCTAGACAACTGGTCACTTCACCTAGCAAGCCCTCCACATTAGAGACAATGGGTTTTTGTCCAGGTGGGTTTATTACCCAAAATATGATTAAGATATGTCTTATTTTTATTCAAAAACTAAGAAATATGGTGTAGGCTTAACAAAAACATAAGGATTATAGGTTCCAGTCGAGACTTTTCTTTATTTTTCTACATATTGATTGTTTTCAACTTAACATGTACAAGAAGGTTAGGGTGAAGGGAGAAAAACATGCTGGTATGACTTTTCAGTTTTTACTCCCTGGTTCTGTTCCAATACCTGACTGACCATTTTAATGTCTATCTATCTATCTATCTATCTATCTATCTATCTATCTATCTATCCATCCATCTATCTATCTATCTATCTATCTATCTATCTATCTATCTATCTATCTATCTATCATTTATCCTGCCTCACCATAAGGTCAGTGCCTGGAAGCAGTAAACAGAGGCACAGGTAGAGAAGAGTTAGGCCTGACAGCTTCCCAGAGGCTGTAATTTCCAAGGTCTTTCAGGTGGTCATTCTTGGCACTGATGGCTCCTTCTAAGAGCTGAATCTCTTCAGGTACTGAAACATCATTTCTCTAAATAAAGCTGTGAAGTTTTAAATGTATCACTGTTTTCTTCAATTAGGGGATTCTTTTCTAAACAGAAAGGATTTAGTTTGCTGAGTTTCTTTTAATTTTTTAATCTTCCCATCTGGCATTCCTTGTTTGGTTAACAACAGTTAAAATAAATATTTTGGGGGTTATTTTTATTTGATTAACTATCAATGAGAATTCAATCTGATGTAAATCTATGTATGGAGAATGTATCTCTTATTACTAATATTCATATATGGTTAATACAGTAATCCAGTTTAGTAAACAGGAGTTCAAAGGTATTGTAAGATTAAGTATTTAATATTGTTGAGTTTGAAGGTTTTTTAAATTGATGTCTGTTTTTCAGCAACCATGCAATGGATGTGTATGGGTTGACACTAATTAAGGTTGAACCCTTTGTCTAAAAAAAAAGCTTCTTTGTAGAACAGCAAATTTACATTAGAATTTCCATTTCTTAAGGTAAATTTAAGGGAAAGCTAAATTTTTAGGCTATGTAACCAACTACAATTGGCTAAAGTTATCTATTTTGTCACTCAGATAGGTTCATTAGAAAGTCTGTTTTTAGATAGACTCTTTGATTTTGGAGTATTTAGCTAAGCTCTACTTGTTAACAATAGGTAATTCATTATGCAAAAGGAAAAAGGTTTGATCTTTGCTCTTTTATACTCTTAAGTTCTTTCTATAGTACCTTAAACTTAAAGAAGCACAGGATATGCAGGAGACAGCTCAAATGCCAGCACAGGGTATATTGGGGAAGAAACCATGCAGAAGAAAGTATCTAGCCAAAGCCAGACCAAACATCTTCTTACAGACTTGGAATACATATAGGGGAGGAGTCTAGAGGGGGAGTTTTGCCAGGAATGAAAACTTTTCTAGAGTTAAGGATTGCTAGGGGAAGCTAGAGGAGGTAAGTGGTACTTAGGTAGACAGGTTGCTCAGCTTCAGAAACCCTGACCAGTGACAGCTCTGATCACCCCCTTCCCAGCCCCCACAACTCCTAGAGGTGAGAGTTTATCATTTCATTGAGGCTAGGTGCAATTGTTCCAAAAGGAGATGTGGTGTTTCCACTAAGCTCCTTGCAAGGATGGGAGATCAAATCGTAACATGGCTTCCCTTTTGTCCACCCTAACACTCAAGAGGGTTCTGTTATCTATATTTTACCTTAATATTGAATTGTTTAATTGATAGGGCATGTAGTTAGTTATGTGGAATAATGCATATGGACTGTTATTAGTTCAAAATTGTCATTTTATATGAAATCTCCCAGACATAGACCAGGTGCTTTTGTTAAGCTAGACTTGGGGTTACTTACAGTTTCCAGTATGCTTACATTGGTGCAGCTTATCTCCTCTTATCTCTTATTGGATGATTATTTAAAGGTTTTATGTAAAGTATTTTAAGAGGATGATGGGCAGTGTGTGCAAGCTTGGATTGCTCAGTTCAATTTAGCTCCTTTTAAAAGTTTACTACTAAATCTTCCTTTAACTCTTAAGTTTCATAAGTGTTCCCATGTATATTTTTCTTGAGTAGAAAATGTAGTCCATTGCCATGAGCCACACTGACCTAATGTTTTTAGGATTAAACTTACTAGTCTTCCTTTTAAAGGTTTGCTGAAGATGGTGTTATAGGGTTGTCAGGAGATAGTGAGGAAGACAGGGATTATGGATTATGGAACAGACTCATTTAGAGGAATATAGAGCATTGCTAAATCTTGTGACTTTTAAGCTATTGCTAGTAGTCCTCTCAGAAAAGTTTGGTTAATAAAATTATTTTTGTTTATAGCTAAGCATTGTGGGATATCTAATCCAATTTTGGGTCTTAGCTCTCCTGTTTTCAGATAGGGTAAAAGCACTTTCATAATTTATTTTTATTTTGCCTGTAGCTTTTTATAGCTTAAAATTTAGTATTATTAATGTATTTCTTAAACTCAGTTTAGAGCAGGGTATATTAATTTGAGTTAATTGTATGAACATGGTAGCCAGCACAAAATTTACCAAACCTATTAAGAGTAAAACTAGGGTTATACTTTTATTAATTGCTTAATTTCTAGCACTGCTGTTTTTGGTGGGGTAACCAAAGGCAATTTGGACTACATATTATTGTAAGCTTGTCCTTGTGATCTTGATGATCTAGAGAGTATTTTCACTGGGGTTAGGATACCGGGATGTGTAGTTTTATTGATAATGAATAAAAGGACTAGGAGTAAACTTGTTAAGTTTCTAGAGTCAGTTGACTGATGCAGATATTTTCATATCATTGCTTTATGATAAACTACATGAACTTGGGCTGGAATTTGCTCCTAGTGAAGGTGCTAAGTTGTGAAGGTTTTCATATCTAGACAAAAATCATCTTTGTTGAAAACAAAAGGTTAACTAAGTACTGTGCTATTGTTGTGGGCTAATCTTTAATCATATAGAGAAAAAGAAGTGATTTTTGGTTTACAAAGTCTAGTTTTTTTAAAAAAAATGACTATTTTCAAAATTGCTTGAGTGCTTGGCTAGAATTTGATTCTTGTTGAAATCAAAATTTAAGTAGACATCAGGTTTACTCTACATCATAATGCTTCCTGTTTTAGGGGTTTGAGGAGAGAAAACAAATATAATTCTCTGTTAGTGTAGAAGTTAAGTGTTGCAAGATGATTGTTGTCAAATAATGTTCCATTTATGAATACATACAGATAATGATCACTTTACCTTCTGGATAAATTACACACAGTCCTAGGTGGCCTTGATCTCAAAGTGCACAAACCATGGCAGCATCTTGAAATTTGGAGCATTTGAAGCCATTACTTTCACATTTATTGAACAGCTATACATTAATATCTGGCAAAATGACGAACGTAAAGAGGTGATGATGGTGAGACACATGCTCAAAGCTCTCCAGAGGAGATTGTGGCAGATGGAAGGAGTGGAGTGTGTGAAAACAGGAGGGATCAGGACACAGGAGCTTCACTAGTTAGGCAGGGGCAACATCCAGGGAATGCTAAGAAGTTCCCTGGCTATAGCTTTGGTGAGTGACAGGTAGGAGGATGAAGAGACAAACCAGTAGAGGTTTTAGAAGGCCTTTCCTTTGAAGGTGGCTGGACTATTTCCTGAAGAGAGAGGGAAGCTTTTGATGGGGAGAAGTTCTCAGGGACCTGATGGATTTTGTTTTTAGGGCCACCTAGGTCTGTCTGTCATGTGGAGATTGACTGGGATGGCTGGGCCAGTAAGACTGTGAGGAGAAAGTTATTTTTAATGAAAGTAATTTATTTTAAATATTTAATTTAATTTAATTAATTATTAAAATAAAAATTTATTTTAATATCAGGATTGTGACTTGTGCATCCTTTTGTTATCAAGTGAAGTGCAAAAGGAGTGTTTGCTTAGGAAATGCTTTAGCTATATTAAATACCTGAATTGCTTTTTAAAATTTCTAAAACAGAGTACAGGGAAAATTCTTTGGTTTTATCTTGGGAAAGAATCTCATTGTGTAGCTCAGGTGTCCTGGAATTTATAATCCTCCTGCCTCCTGAATGCTGGGATTACAGATGTGCACCACCATGCTTCTTTTACTGACCATCTAGTGCAAGTAATTAGTATTTGTGAAAAATTTTTCTTGAAGGACAGGCAACAATTAAACTGGGATGTTATGGCTAAAAAATGTTTGAATATGAATATATTAAGGTTTTTGTGAATGTTCAAGACATTTGGAGAAAGTGGTGGAGATCCAGTCTGGTGACTCATAGAATCTCTGAATGCTCTGAGAAAAAGAGCAACAATGAGAGCCTCTCACCCAACATTCATGGAAACACACTATTGTTCCAGACCTCCTGGATGCAGGGTGGCAGAGCACATCCAGTCTCCAGTTTGTCTCGAGCTGAAGCAGTCTTTGTTGTCATGCTGTGCCTAAAGAAAGGAAGAAAAGTCTCTGTTCTTTAAATGTTATATAAGTGGACTAAAAGTTACAATTTTTAAACTGAAAAAATAAAGATAAATTACAGTATTCAAGTTAACAGTGTATTTAGGATGGGCAATAATTATTCTGCTTAAAGTAAATGTCTTACAATTAAATAAGTACAGAGAGGCAGAAATTTGTGTAGTCAATACACCATGTGGCCTCTCCTACTTATCACTTCCTGGGGCAAAGAGGACCTCTATCTTGACTTCTAAAAACATAGGTTAGTTTTTCCCGGTTTTGAACTTTATATTGAAGGATCACCTAGTGATACACATATGCTTGTCTGGCTTCTTTTGCTTATCCTTCTATGTTTTTTCCTCTCCTCCTGTAACATTTTAAATTTGTTTCTCTTAGTTATTTTTTTAATGTAAAATTTGAGGTATATCTTACACATAATGCAACTGACTCATTTTATAAGATTAGTTTGCATGCTGTTGTAAATTTGTCATCGAGTTCTAGAACCTTTCCATCACTGGAAGTTTCCTGTGCCCTTTCACAGTTGATCACTTTTCTGACCCCAGGAACTAGTTTGTTTTCTTGCAGCTCTTCCTTTTCTAGAATTTCAGCAGATGGAATCATACACCATGTAGCATTTGTGTTTGATTCTTTCAATTGGTGTAGTTCAATGTAATTTTTTGAGCTTTGGCCATACCATGTGTGATTTGTTACTTTTCATTGCTGTTATCTGTTGTAAGGAATGTAGTTCTGATCCATTCTGTTGATAGATATCTAGACTGTCTGAACTTTCATAGCATGTGAGCAGTGATACCCTGACCACTCTTATGTGTCTTTAGTGAACCTATGTGTGCATTTCTTCCAGTTGCATATGTACAAGTGGAACTTCTGAGTGCGTGTTTTGTAGATGCTGCCTTCAAGATATTTGCATGTGTGTGTGTGTGTGTGTGTGTGTGTTATGCTGCCAGTGTTTTTGTTTGGTTTCCTTTTGTGTTACTGACATTTGAACTCAGAGATTTGTGCTTGATAGGCAGATATACCATCACTTAATCCACATCCCCAGCTCTTTTTGCTCTGGGTGTTTCTGAAGTACAGTCTTGCTTTTTCCTGGCCTGTCTGGACCATGATCCACCTATTTATAATTTCCATAGTAGGTGGGATTACAGGTACCATCCACTACACCTGCTTTTTCTGTTAAGTATTTTTTCACAAACTTTTGGCCCTGGCAGGCCTGTAACTGTGATTCTCCTAAACTCAGCCTCCTTCATAGCCTTTAACCATTTCAGCCTCCCAAGTAACTAGGATTATAGGTGTAAAACATGGGCACCTAAATTTTACTTTGTTTTTGGAAGAGGGTCTCCTTAACTTTGCCCTGGATGGCATGGAACACCCAGTTCTCCTTCCACCTTTGATATGGCTGGTATAATAGGCATGCACCATCCCACTAGGCTTGTTCACAATTTTTTAAATGATGGTACCAATTTTCATCCCCTACCAAGCACTGTGTGTAAGTCCAGGCTTTCCTTTGTCTTCACCAGCAGTTGAGATTGCCTTTTCAATTTAGGCCTTTCTTTGGGTTACTGGCTGCAATATAAAGATGAGAACAAAAAATAGTAACAAATTTCCAGTTGTTCAGCAGGAGCTTCTCTTCAGCAAATTTTTGTGTGAGCTATCCTCCTGACACTTAATCTGAGTTTTCTTTAATAAAACCATTTGTAACTATGCATTATACTGCCATATATAGACTCATTGATGAAAATCCAGAGTTTTGAGTATTATTCATAAGATTGAATTTCCATGATATAAATGTGATAATTAAGTTTTGCTAGTGTAGTATTTGGGAAGAGAAGAGAAGGAAAATAAAGGTGAACTAAGCTGGATGCTTGTTTTTTGGGGGGAGTTTTGAAACAAGCTCTGACTAGTTACCTCAGGGTGGAATTGAACTAGGAGTCTTCCTGCCTTCACCTCCTGAGTGCTGAAATTACAAGTGTGAGTCCCTATTCCCATTCTGGATGCTTGTTTTCAAATTGTTTTAGCCTTAAGGACATTGAAGCTAGTCTATTTAGTTTCTTAAGATACTAATTTTAATCCTGAGGTAGTAATTTATTTAATAGGAAAAGGTTTTTGTTGTTTACTTGTTTACTTTTGCTTTTCAGCATAGTTCCAGTAGAGGAGTCTGTAGAAGTCTTTAGAAATCCAAAAATTTTCTTTGGAATAGTAGGGAATTCATAGGCTATCCAGATGAGTAGATATTACAAAAACATGAAGTCTTAATGAAGAATATCAAGGTGTGTTGCATAGTGCTGGTCTCTACAGTGGGACAAGAGCAGGGATGCTGCTGTCTTACCTGAACTACCAGACAAAAGTGACATCTGCTTACCCACACAGGCTCTTTCTCTTTTTAAGTTTTTTCTTACAATTTAGAAATTACAAGGGTTTTTTGTTGATGTTAAGGGCTTTGTTCCCTGTGGTCCCATGCTTTTTTGAACTGTTTTCTTACAGAAGCTCCTTAAATATAATTGACAGAAATGCTATCCTAATGAAAAGGCTTAAAAAAGGATATATGTCTACAAAGAAGAGCTAGTGGCAACCTAGAGGTCTCATGAGATCTACTTTGGTTCTGAGATTTAGGAAGGGGCATTGTTTGGAACTGCAAATGGAGGGTCTCTTTGTGGGGTGCTGGACATGGGGAGAGGGGAAGACATGTTGTCCAGATAATTGGTTATAGCAAAGTATTTTCATATATGTAGAAAATATTTCTGTTCAGAGCCAAGGCAAGTAATAGGTAGTCAAAAGTGTCTTCTCACTGTAGTTTTGATTTGTAGGACACAAAAATATTTTTAATCAACTCTGAAAGCAGGATTGGCACAAATAATATTGTATTGTTCATTATCTAAAAGAAAATAAAAGGGTCACATAAGGAAGCAAAAGTGACTAGTGATATAAGGAAAAGTTCCCCAAAACCCATTCAATGTTGTTCTTTTTAGACTGAGAAGCTGCATACTAATGATCCAAATAGTCACCACAGAAAAAAATGCCTCAAGTTCTGAGTATCAGGAACTCATACTCTAGGTCAGAGTAGACTGTGATTATGTGTGTAGGATTGCTGCACTGTGCTCCAGTGCAAATCAGGGACTTGAATGAGGACACCAGAAGATGGGACACTGGAACATCTCTCAGTGAAAAGGGTGTGAGGACCATAAAAGTTAGGACAGATGTGCAAATTGGAAAGATAATGATGCACTGACAAGGCTCTGAGGTCACTCACAGCAGTATAGGAATAACAAACTGCTGAGTCTGTAGATGGAGCAGCTTAGGAGAGAGGCCACCTTCAAAGGGATACAATATGCATACCTGGCATTGAAGGAGAATCAGGAAGATTTAGACATCAGTGGAGTTTGCTGGAACCAACATAAAGGATACAAAAATATTTCTCTTTCTTTAGTCTTTTTTGTTTTAAACTTTCAATGTGAAGTTAGGTGAAAAGTTAAGTGTATAGTGGTACATTTTCCTTAATCCAGATGACATTCCTAATTTTAATGATGATAATTAAAACTGTGTAAATTTGTAGAACATATAAGTAACACTCCCTTCTCTCATTTTCTAGGAATATGCAAGGGAATACTAGGTTGATTTTCATAGGTAAAACAATGTTCATAGGATTAGTAGGATGAGGATTATGGTATGATTTAGGTATACCACCCTCTGGTTAAACCAAAGCAAGCTTTCCAAACAATTTGCACCTCTTTCAAAAGTTCTCTGGTACCTAGAATGGTCAAATTGCTGGACATGGCATATTCTGTTTGCCATCACTGGACTTATCTGTGAAATTTTTTGTTGACTTTATTGTGACAGTCCATTTGACCTTCCTCTAGGTATCTTGTAATAGTTTTGTAGGAATCTAGACATGATCAGTTTGTCAACATAAGGATACAGATAATGCTGTGTGTAAACGAATCAGAGCACATTCTGAAAACAAACTTTGAAACAAGTGTGGTATGTGGAGATGAAGGTGCCTGTTGACTGCCTCTCAAGAATATTGCAACACCACTAAACTTAATGTGCCAAGTAATATCTCATGAAATTATGGCCTTGAGTCTGGAATCTCAGTAATATGCAACAGTTTGGGAAATAAAATCCTGACAGTTTTTTTTTTCTATTCTTAAACAAGGAGGCAATGTAAGTTAAGATCATGTAGGAGTTATACAATTTTGATAGTTTTAATTTGGTAACATAGATTTAACTCAGGATCTCAAACCTACAGTTTCATATATGCTGGACAGCTGCTCAACCACTGAGCTGCATCCCCAACTCTGACTTTTTTAAAATAAAAATTTCATATATATATAAATAATAAATGTGAGATTTAATATTCTAATAATAATAGGAAATTGAGATTTTAGATGAAATTGTAGGTAGGAGAATTACCACCTCATACAATTCTGATGCTTTTCCTAAAGAAGAGAAGAATGGATGTTGGGCAGGCAACTAACATTCTCTACCACCCCAACTATTTAGACTTTCAAAAATGGCCCAGATATTAGGGTGCATTTATATCCTATGAATTACTTTTCTTCTCATAGACAGCATTTTAGAGCTCAGAGCTGGGATTAGGGTGAGATAGGGATTCTGTGAAGGAGACATTGTCCTCTTGTTCATGATGCTCTGAGGGGTGTTTGGAGAAAACTGAGTTCAACTTCTTCAAGTTCACAGTCAGGAAAATGGGACTCTGATGTGCAGAGAAGGAGGTGAGACCTCACAGCTGTTTCAGATCAGCCAGTCCTCAGGTGTCTTTACTTCTGCTTGTAGGAAAAGAGAAGATGTGAATAAAAGATCTGAAGCAATGACCTTGGCTGTCATGCCTGCATTGAAGAAAATACATAGTCAATCACTTGGTCCTTTAGCTATGGTTGACAGGCTGCACCAATCAAGCAATCTGAAAGGAAAACAGGTTCTTCACATGTATGTCTTCCAATGGTCAAGAATGCTTGGGATTTTCTCCCCTGTTTTGAGTAGTACACCCAACTTATGACAAGTTACATATTAATGTTACTATGTATTCCTTATGAAATAAAAACCAGAAAAGTGAAAAACAATAAAAAGCTTTAACATTTTATTTTATTGTTTTATTTTTATTGTGGTGTTGGGGATCTACACCAGTGCCTCACACATGCCTTACAAGTACTGAGGTTCATTTCTAGCCTTCATTTTCCCACTTTTTCTTGTTTATTTTGTGAGGCTTTCGTGAAACACAGATTAGCCATAACTCTTCTGATCATGCACATTTAAGCTGCATTTTGTATCAATATGCCAGGTTTAGTTGGTCAGGAGGTGACACACTAAGCCCTCTGAGTACAGACCTCCTCCCATCCCTCCACATATTCATTTCCCATGACATATCATCACCTGACATCAAACCAATACTGTTTTCCTATTAATAGGTTAAAAGGAAACTATCTTTCCTACATCCTAATAGATGACCTGGAACATGACTGGGAGTTTCCACAGCTTAGAAAGACACCATTTTTCATGGCTGAGAGAACACAGGAATGCAGAACTCATAAAGTCAATTTAGTAAGATATATCATCTTATGAGACCAAAGAATCTTAGCAGAAGTAATTGGTATGACTATCCTTGATTTTAAAGTAATAAATAAAATGTATCTTTCACTAAGAGTCTTTAGATCAGAGTGGACTTAATTGAAGAGCATACCTCCTCAAAGAAGAAAAGGAAATGACACTCCAGGCACTCCGTAAGGTGATATTGTTGCCAAGAGGTTTTGGCTGCAATATATCACACTTCTCTGTGTTATTTTTTTGTATTATTTTTTCCAGCACTGTCTTCTCTGCTTAGGTGGGGATGATAACTATATATCGTGTTTTCAGGGTAAACAATTGACAATCACAGAGTATTAGTTTGCTAAGGCTGCTGTGATTAAGTACCTCAGACTCCATGGCTTAAAGAACAGAAATTTATTTTTTTCTAACTCTGGAAGCTACAAGTCTTGAGATCTGAGTGTGATTGACAGGATTGAGTTTCTTCTGAGTTCCCTCTCTGTGGCTTAAATGGCCATCCTCTGCTGTCTGTATTCACTCTTTGTCTCTGTCCTAATCAACACCAGTCACATTGGATTCATGTCTACCTAATGATCTCATTTTAAGTGAATTGCCTCTTTAAAGACCCCATCTCCAAATAGTCACATTCTAAGGTACTGGAGGTGAGGACGTCAACCTCAACTACGCAACAATTCAGCCCATCACATAAGGAAAGCTTTAGAGAAAGTTTCATGGCCTTCATGACTGTTTTCTATTTTAGTAATAATAATTAACATCTGTTGACTTGTGCCAGATATGATTGCATAGTATTTTAATTTATTCATATAATTTCCATATATATATATATATATATATATATATATATATATATATATATGCATATAATGTCTCTGTTCTACAGATAAGGTCACTGAGGTTCCAAAACATAATTTGCCCATCTTTTCACATCCACTAGGAGGCAGAATCCACATGGAAACCCAAATAGTAGCATTCTAAAGTCCTTTTCATGATATACCCTGCCTAGCTAATGTTATTTACCTTCTCAATGTTACCTCAATACTGGGTATCAACCCCTCAGTAACTGATCCAAGTGTGGTGGCACAGAGCAACAATCTCAGCACTGAGGAGCCTGAAATGAGAGAATTGCTAGTTTGAGGCCAGTCTGGGCTATATAAAAAGACCCTGTCTCAATAAAAAATGAAATAAAACTAAATCATGAGTATTTTGCTTCTGTGTTCTTGCTTTTATCCACCTTTGTGTGCATTGTGGATGTGTCATGTGTAGGCTCTGATTCATGATCACTCTGACCTCTATTCATGTATATCCAGCCATTTGAACTTCACACCAAAGAATTGAAGAAATTAACATGTACTTATTTCTGTTATAAACTGGAAAAAGAGTTTGTGGAAGATTAAAATGTGAGGAGAAGAGCAATCAAAGGTGTTTTTGATGAGTGGATAGAAACTCCTAGAGTATGTGACAGAACAATGAGAGATGCTTCAGTTGGGGAAAGTGAGAGCCAAGCCAGAACAAGAAAGCATGCACAAAAGTTGGGAAAAGGCAAAGATGGCAGTTTGAGCAGCACAGCATCTCTGCCTGGAGTTATGACTGGTTGAAGAACAGGAAGTCTGAGCCTTTTTAGCTCAGGCTGTAGAGATTTGTCCCTAGATTTCTGGCCCATGACTGCTTTGCTATCTTACTGGGGATCATCACTGTTGTTTCTGACTTTCTCATAGCACTTGCAGTATAAAACAAAGATGGAAATAGGGATGCTCTATAGCAATGTTCTCCAGATTCCCAAGCACCAAGGGACAGTTCCTAACACTCTTGGCAAAATAAACACAAATTTTGTGAAGCATCATTCCCAAGGTAGTAGAGAGGCTCGGGTTCTTTGCCCTGCTTTGCCTTCTGTCCCTTCAGGTTGAGTCCATTTGAGAGTGAGTGGAAGACCATTTTGAATTCTGAGTGCCAGCTCATAGCAGCAGTGAAGGGGTTCCAGCTCTGATGTGTCCCAGTTCTTTACTCCTTGTATTAACTTCTCTCCTGCCTCCAGTATGCTAAGATGTTTTCTTTAATGGATGTTAAAAAATGCTATGTGTTACCATTTATACAGTAACATCCTTTCACATGGATATGTGATGAATATTCTGATTCTTTTTTCTGTTTTTGAATAACGGTTTTACTGGAATGACTCTTATTTGATCTTATACATTGCTGTTTTGAATACAGTTCTAGAGTTTCTGAGTTAATATTTAGTAGTTTTACATGTAGAAATTTGCCACTTTAGTTTTACTGTGTTGTCCTTCTTGCTTTATATGGAATTGGAATCAAAATAATACTAACATTACTCTTAAATGAATTCGAACAACTTTTTTCTAGACATTTTCTAGGATGAAAATGCACAAAAGTTAAAAAATAATTTTTTTCAAAGGGATAAAATAAAAATTTAGAAGGAAACATCTTTACTATTATTTCATTTTTAATAGCTTTGTTATTGGTCTACTTAAATTTTCTTCCTGCACTAATTTTGCTGGGTCAAAATTGAAATTTAGTAGTTAAATTTAATTTTTAGAGGATTTTTATTTTAAAATTCTCTGATGGAGTTATTTTCACTTTTTTCTCTTCATTAGTGGTCAACCACATGAAATGTTTATATTACTTGACTTTTCAGAGAATTTGGCTATGGCTTTGTTCATTTGTTGTTTTCCTTGGTTTCCAGTTTATTGATTTTGGTCATTGCTACTTTTTATTATTTCTTATACATGTTCTCTAGTTTTCTCTTATCCAAACTGTATTTTTAGGTTTAGTTCATTCATTTTTAAATTTCCTAATCATGGTGTTCAACACTATGTTTCCTCAAAGTAACTTTAACCTACAGTATTTTAAGCACTATTTCTGTATATACATTTCTTAAGCATCTTTCTGCTCCTATTGACTCAAAGGTTGTTTAATACAATGTGAACTATGTAGGAGACTGCCTGTTGGAGAAATGCAGCTACATTTTGTTATTAATTTTTAATTCTTATTACTGTTTGGTTAGAGAATTTTACTCTTTTACTCTGAGAACCACAGCCATATTTAACTGTAGAAAACATCAACCATATTCAATATGAACAAAATCAACTGCAGTATTGTGGCCTACACATCAATTCTTTGGAACTTGTTGAGGTTTTCTATGTAGTCCAAAGTTATTTTTCTAAATTCCATTTCTTCTCTAAATAATATGTCTTCTACAAAATCTAAGAGCTAAAACCACAGTATTTCATATGCTCTGTTGTTGATTGTTGCTTGTCTAATTAATCTCTCAATTTTTTAAAAGGAGTTTGTTAATGTTATTTTTATTTACCTATATTCATTGTATCTGATTATCTACATTAAGGTGGTATTTTTAAGTGGCTATAGATTTAATATAGAGCACCTAAGAGTTAGTATTCATGCAGGCACTACCAGGCTTACACTACCTGGTTTCTGAGGGTAAAATGTCATTATAAGAAATCATTTTATTATTTAAAAATCATAGGTAATTGGGAAGAAACTGGTACCATGTGTATACCATGCTGAGAAACTCAGCCTTCCTTAAAAAAATATTTAAAATGAGGCTTCATTTTACAAATCTAGCCATAAATAGGGGTTTACATTTTCTATAGTTCCTAACTGTCAAGATGTTTACTTCTGGATACTTAAAGATGCAAGATAGCTGATTTCTGTAGTAAGATATTTCTTACTAAAAGCAGTTATGAAAAGTTTTCCTACTAATATACATACATCAACAAACCCAATGTTTTCATAACTCTTTTTTTCAAGAGGAAGAAATGAAATACTGTGATGAAAGTTTATCCCATAAGTTTTGTTCTATAATGAAGCATTATTATTGACGGGTTTTGTAGGGTTTTGTTGCATATAGACATTTGTAAAGCTGGCTTGCCAAATATCAACACATGACATGCTGATAAGAAAAAGCCAAGTTTATTTCTTACAAAATTAAGGGGGAAAAACCATCACATAAGACTTTGCCAGTGTCTCAGTAAGGGGAAGAAGCATTGTTGTTTATTGAGAATAGGAAAAATGATTTAAAGCAAGACGTTCGGAGATTCCAAGATGGCAGCTAGAGGAGGAAGTAGAAAGCATAAAGTAAATTCTTGGAGAGAAACTGGAAATACACTGTACAGAAAAAAAACACCAAGAATAGGCAAAACTGTGACTCCTCCACACCCCCAGCCTGTGCATAGCATCTCCACTTCACGCTAAATGGAGAAACCAGGAGGGCTCCCATGCGGTTGCCAGATGGCAGTGCCCAGACAGTTCTTTGGAAGATGCAGACCACAGGGTGAGCTAAGCAGGATGTAGTACTCCCACAGACAACCCAGGGCCAGATCAGCACAGCCCCCTGGACAGAACGACCCCCACCCAGTGAAAAAAAGAAAAAAAATTCTGAATAATAAGGAATAACAACATAAAAGAAACATAGCAAAGAGAGCAGGGCACCCTGAACACCAAAGATGGGGGAGGGGAAATCCCTCACAGCAATCCGGCTGGAGAAGGTAGGAGTGGCAGCACACACCCAGCAACCAGGAGCGGGAAAATTTGTAAATGTAGTTGTGGGAGGAAAACTCCACAGGAGAGGGAGAAAGACCCACTTCGCACATGAACTGTAAATAAACATGCAGGCCTGAGAAAGCTGGTGCAGTGTCACCTCCCCCAGTGTGCTTGTAGCAGTGGTGGTTACACCCAGGAAAACTGTAAGTAAACAAAGCCTGAGGGGGTAGGTGAGTGTTAAGATCACTCCTGAGAGCTGCATAAATAAAGCACTATCTCTTCCTATTTATATCTTTGAAACTTTTCTTTGTTTGCTTCTTTGTATTTTTTTCTATTTGTTTATTTGTTTTTCCCTTTTTCTTTAACGTCTTTGTTTTCCAACTCCTCTCACCCTTCCATTCTAAATATCATCATTGTTATTATTACAAGCTAGAAAATACTTAATTGCACACAGTACAGGGATGATAACAACATCAAGGGCAATGATGCAAAGACACAAAAAAGCAGAGAAACCAGTTTCCCCACAGCAAAAAATGGGTACAGGAACCACAGGGAAATGAATAAAACAGATACTCAGATCCAGACTCCAACAAAATAAAGACAAACTATGCCAAAGAACCCAATGATGCCCACAAGACTAATCTAAAAAAAGAAATACTACAGGTAATCAAAGAGAATTTTGTAGTGATGATACTGGATATGGTCAACCAAAATGTACAAGAGACACTCAAGAAATTCCAAGGTAACAAAAATAGTTTGGCAACACCAAACTACAGGAAATGAAAAAGCAAATAGAAAATTTGAAAAAGCACAAGAAGAAATAAAAGAAACCATAGAAGCGCTGTATAAACACGAAAGTGAAACAAAGAACAAGATTAATAAGGAGATAAATGAACTGAGGATAAAAACAGACAACATTAAAGAAGAAACAACTCAGGATAAGGAAAACCTCAGAAAAAAGAATGAAACAGAATTGCAAAACAAAATGGAAGGCCAATCCAGGAGAATTGAACAAACAGAAGACAGAATCTCAGAACTTGAAGATGAAATGTAAATTAAAGGAATAACCAAAGAACTATTAGTTAAACAACTCAAGACCTGTGAAAAGAAAATGCAAGAACTCACTGTCAAAAGACCAAACCTGAGAATCAAGGGCATTGAAGAAGGAGAAGAGGTGCAAGCAAAGGGAATGCATAATATATTCAACAAAATAATAACAGATTATTTCCAAATGTAGAGAAATCTATTCCCATACAGATGCAAGAGGCCTACAGAACACCAAAAAAATAGACCAAAATATGGCATATTATCATTAAAACAACAAATACAGAGACCAGAGAAAGAATACTGAAGGCAGCAAGAGAGAAAAAACAAATAACATACAATGGTACACCCATCAAAATTACAGCAGACTTCTCAACAGAAACATTAAAAGGAAGAAGAGCATGGGGTGAGATCTTCTGGGCACTGAGTGAAAATACCTTCAACCCCAGGATTCTTTACCCAGAAAAACTATCATTCAAAATACATAGAACAATAAAAGTCTTCCATTACAAGTAGAAACTAAAACAACATGTGACTACAAGAGCACCACTACAAAAGATTCTTCAAGAGATTCTGCACAAAGAAAGTGAAATCCAACATAACCATGAAAGGGCAGTGAAATCCAACATAACCATGAACGGGCAGGCTACACCAAACTACAGGAAAAGAAAAAGCAAGAACATAGAGAGTAACCTCTATTTAGGTACATGAACAACTAAGACAACTAAATGACAGAAATCACCATATACCTATCAGTACTAATGCTTAATGTTAATGGATTTAATTTCCCCATCAAAAGGTGCCATTTGATGAAATGGATTAACAAGGAAGATCCAACCATTTGTTGCTTACAGGAGACCCATCTCACCAACAGAAATAAGCATAGACATAGGGTGAAAGGCTGGAAGAAGATTTACCAAGGCAATGGTCCCCGAAAACATGCAGAAGTAGAAATACTTACCTCTGAAGACTTCAAACCTATGTTGATCAAATGAGATAAAGAAGGACATTCCATACTAATAAAAAGGGAAATAGACCAAAAGGAAATAACAATTATCAACCTATATGCACCCAATGTCAATGCACCCTATTTTATCCAATAAACCCTGAAGGATCTAAAAGCATATATTACCTCCAACACAGTGGTTGTGGGAGACTTTAACACCCCATTATCATCAATAAATAGGTCATCCAAAAAAAATCAATAAAGAAATCCTAGATCCAAAATATATAATCAATCAAATGGACCTACTTGATGTCTACAGAACATTTCATCCAACTTCTACACAATATACATTCTTCTCAGAAGTCCATGGAACCTCCTCCAAAATAGATCATATCCTAGGGCACAAAGCAAGCCTCAGCAAACATAGGAAAATAGAAATTATACCATGCATTCTATCCGATCACAATGTAATAAAACCAGAACTGAACAACAAAAGTAAAGAAAAAAAACATGCAAACAGCTGGAAACTGAATAACTCATTGCTTAATGAACAATGGGTCATTGATGAAATAAAAGAGAAAATTAAAAATTTCCTGGAAACAATGAAAATGAAAACTCAACCTACCAGAAACTATGGGACACAGCAAAGGAAGTCCTGACAGGAAAGTTTATAGCCATGAGGGCATATATTAAAAAGACTGAAAGATCCCAAATCAATGATCTAATGATACATCTCAAACTCCTAGAAAAACAAGAACAAGCAAATCCCAAAACAAACACAGAGAGGAAATAATAAAAATAAGAGCTGAAATCAATGGAATAGAAACCAAAAAAAAAAAAAATACAAAGAATTAATGAAATAAAGAGTAGGTTCTTTGAACAAATAAACAAGATTGACAGACCCCTGGCAAACCTGACTAAAATGAGGAGAGAAAAAACCCAAGTTAGTAGAATCAGGAATGCAAAAGGGGAGATAACAACAAACACCATGGAAGCCCAGGAAATCATCAGAGACTACTTTGAGAACCTATATTCAAATCAATTAAAAAATCTTAAAGAAATGGACAGATTTCTAGATAAATATGATCACCCAAAACTGAACCAAGAGGATATTAATCACCTGAATATATCTAAAACACAAAATGAAATTGAAGCAGCAATCGAGAGTCTCCCCAAAAAGAAAAGTCCAGGACCTGATGGATTCTCTGCAGAATTCTATCAGACCTTTAACGAAGAACTGATACCAACCCTCCTTAAACTATCCCACAAAATAGAAAGGGAAGGAAAACTGCCTAACACATTTTATGAAACCAGTATTGTACTTATACTCAAACCAGGCAAAGACACCTCCAAAAAGGAGTACTATAGCGCAGTCTCCTTAATGAACATTGATGCAAAAATCCTCAATAAAATAATGGCAAACCAAATTCAACAACAAAACAAAAAGATCATTCACCACAACCAAGTAGGCTTCTTCCCAGGAATGCAGGTGTGGTTCAACATATGAAAATCAATAAATGTAAAAAACCACATTAACAGAAGCAAAGACAAAAACCACTTGATAATCTCAATAGACGCAGAAAAAGACTTTGATAAGATCCAACACCATTTCATGATAAAAGAAAACTAGGAATAAAAGGCAAGTACCTCAGCATTATAAAAGCTATATATGACAAACCTACAGCCAGGATTATACTTAACAGAGAAAAACTGAAGCCATTCCCTCTAAAATCAGGAACCAGACAAGGATGCCCACTATCTCTACTCCTATTCAACATAGTACTGGAATTCATAGCCAGAGCAATTAGGCACGAACAAGGAATAAAAGGAATATAAATAGGTAAAGAAACTTTCAAAATATCCCTATTTGCAGATGACATGATCCTATATCTTAAAGTCCCGAAAAGCTCTACTCAAAAGCTCCTAGACACCATCAATAGCTATAGCAAGGTAGCAGGATACAAAATCAATGTAGAAAAATCATTAGCATTTCTGTTCACTAATAATGAACAAACTGAGAAAGAATATATGAAAGCAATTCCATTTACAATAGCCTCAAAAAAAATCTAATACCTAAGTGTAAACCTAACAAAGAATGTGAATGACCTCTACAAGGAAAACTATAAACTTCTGAAAAAGAGATTGAGGAAGATGATATAATGTGGAGAGATCTCCCATGCTCATGGATTGGTAGAATCAACACAGTAAAAATGTCTATACTCCCAAAAGTAATCTACATGTTTAATGCAATTCCCATCAAAATTCCAATGACATTCATTAAAGAGATTGAAAAATTTACTGTTAAATTTATATGGAAACACAAGAGGCCATGAATAGCCAAGGCAATACTCAGTCAAAAGAACAATGTTGGAAGTGTCACGATACCCAACTTTAAACTATATTACAAAGCTATAACAATAAAAACAGCATGGTACTGGCACAAAAACATACATGAAGACCAGTGGAACAGAATAGAGGACTCAGATATGAAGCCACACAACTATAACCAACTTGTCTTTGACAAAGGTGCTAAAAATATATGATGGAGAAAAGACAGCCTCTTCAATAAAAACTGCAGAGAAAACTGGTTAGCAGTCTGCAAAATACTGAAACTAGATCCATGTGTATCATGCTATACCAATATTAACTCAAAATGGATCAAGGATCTTAATATCAGACCCCAAACTCTAAAGTTGGTACAGGAAAGAATAGGAAACACTCTGGAATTAATAGGTATAGGTAAGAACATTCCCAATGGAACCCCAGAAGCACAGCAACTAAGAGATAATATACATAAATGGGACTTCATAAAACTAAAAAGCTTCTGCTCAACAAAAGAAATGGTCTCTAAACTGAAGAGAACACCCACAGAGTGGGAGAAAATATTTGCCAGCTACACATCAGACAAAGGACTGATAACCAGAATATATAGGGAACTCAAAAAACTAAATTCGCCCCAAATTAATGAACCAATAAAAAAATGGGCAAGTGAATTGAACAGAACTTTCTCAAAAGAAGAAATTCAAATGGCCAAAAAACACATGAACA